>NW_028301558.1:7330000-7457500 GCF_042242905.1 Orbicella faveolata | reverse complement strand
ATACAGACCATCATTTTTTATAGTCTATCTTCAATATGCTTCGGCTGCCAATCCGAAGCTGTTTTCATTTATACGTAACTTGACAAGTAGCTCGACCTCTGCCACCCGGAGTTCAATGTTCGGTAGACACGTGGAGGAGCGAGGACAGAAATAATGTATTTATTTTGTGGAAAATTGTTGAGGTATAAAAGTATTATTTAGAGTGTAGATGAACGAATCACGGCGCTAAAAATACGTGTTGCGGTGACGGTGTTTCGTTGACTTTTCTTGCGGTGATGCGGTGTTCGTTAGTTTTTTTTTTTTTTTTTTTTTTAGAACCCCCCGATGTCCCCCTCCTATAAATTTGGATAAAAAATTTCTCCACATATCTCGCGTAAGAAAAATTGCTGTGACCAGAATTTTGGCGAGAGTCTTTACCTTCTTTCATTTCCCAGATTCTGGACTTTATCTATTGACCGGTTTTGATTTTTGTTTTGATCTATTTTGAATTGCGCGATACTGAAAACCAGCAATTGACATATATTTTTTTCACTTAACTTATTAATACATGCATACTTGCTTCAGATTCTAATGATTTAATTTTAACTACCCTTTGTGACAGGCAGATATGTTGGGCAGTCTACCTGGATTCCCGATAAGTACAGTAGTTCACACAGTTAATATCAACCGAGAGACATCTGCCAGAATGACTAAAAAGTTTTAGTACTGCAGGTGAGTAAATGAACACTTTACTTTCTCACTATATGAATGTTGATAGCTAGGAGGTGATGCTGATCACACTTCAAAGTTGGCGTTCGACAGCTGGCCTGGTTGATCAGTGCGCTTTCTCCCCAGACTCTCACATAAGCCTGATTTCCATGTTAAAATTGGTTAGAAAAAAGGTCTGGACATTGATTTTACTATGAGAGACAATCATTGCACAAGCTTAATGTGCAGAAATTTTATCGTTGATTTATTATTTTTGCGATAAAGACTAGAAAACAGCTCTTGAATTATACTTTTGTTTTTATTGCAAAAATAGAGGAGAAAAGGAACTTGTTGAAATTTTAAAATATTGATAGTAAGATATATTTCACTTAACAGAACATTTTTTTAAAACTTTCTTCGTGTACATGTAAGAGAGAGAAAAGAGAATTTGAGACATTTATGCCAACCCGAGATGCTGTTGAGGGTTTGCATAACTCTTGAGAAGTCTCCCAATCTCCCTAAGGATTTGGATGAGGCTATGTATTGAACACGGAAAACGTTCTCTATTGTTTCTTTAAAATATTTCTCAAGTTTTATATGCGCGAATCTAATACATCACAACAGTGTTGATACACTCTCATCTTAAAGCACCTATCGACCAATGAGAGCACACGTAGTATCGCTGTTATTTTATAAAATGCTTTGGTGGAGTTACTGAACCACTCTATACTGGAGAAAGTTCAAATTTCATGTTGATCACTTTATATTGGATTTACATGTAAAGTTTAATTTGGTTTCATTATGTTTTGCTGTAATGTCTTGAATCAAGTTTACAATTTTTACTCCCATGACGAAGTTTAGTTAAGACATTTCTGGATTTGGAAACCAGAGTATAATGATTTCATATGACATAAGGATAAGTTTTGTTGATTCTTTGATAATGTTGTGCTAAATATAGGACACATGATAATTATTATCGTGTATGTGTTGTACGCATTTAGAACAAACGATTGAAGACTTCCTTTCAATTTCTCTTAACGTGAAAGACATTGTGTGTCTTGATGGTACAGTGTATACCCATTCTGAGACAGAGCCTTATTTGACAATTTAGTAGTATTAGTTTTCCCTTCTTTGATCATCGGACCAAATTGAATTTGCTGTCTTAGTTCAGAAAGCTGATTTCAATGCCATTTATTAATTTAAATCCTTTTTAAAATAAGAAATGTAAACAGTAGATTTTTGTTGTGTAAGATGATATGCCGCCGCGACAGGAGATAAATTAAGCTTCCTCATTTCTGCTTTTTTTTTCTGATTGCATCCATTTTCTTTGAAATGGTTTTTGAGTTTGACTTTGCCACATAATAACATGCAATAAATTATGTTTAAATCCATTTTGTTTTCAAAAACGATTAATAAGTGCTTTGCACAAACCTGTAGGGCAACACCAACTTTAACAACAGTCAACAGAAAAGTAAAACAAATTACAGTGATAGTGACGAAGATTAAGAAAATTAAGAAAATTTTCCCAGTCATGCAAAGTTATCTTTGATAACTAATAGGACAGTCTTAAAGTTATCGGTGTACAGGAATATACTAAAAAAAGTATATGGTTACAAACATTTTTCCAAGCAATAAATTGTACTTTTAAAACCTTTGTGAACAGCATAATAATAATAATACCACTGATAATTTCAAAATTTAGAACTGCCTAGTAACTAAAACAGTACATGTAGATAAACATTGCGCTATAATTAAAGAAATCGAGAATTGAGAGATCTAGAATGAGAGCAAACACTTATTCAATAATTAGTATTTTTTGTACATTGGCTACATGTATGATGTAGCCTAGACTGTAAATCCTCTAGTAATCCTAACAGAGAGCTTGTTTGTTTCATGTACGTGTACCTTTGGTCATAAAGGAGGGGGAGGATATTATAGAGGGGGATTACTAGAGAGGGCGATGTATTTAATTTTTGATCCTTATCAAAAACAAGAACTGGCAATACATGTATTTCTCCCAAAGCTTGCAAGTAGTGTGTAAATTCTGGCAAACTGGTACTGACAGTAAATATGCTGTCCGTTGTTTATTGTTCTGGATGTAGAGGTAAAT
Organism: Orbicella faveolata; assembly: GCF_042242905.1. Taxonomy (NCBI): domain Eukaryota; kingdom Metazoa; phylum Cnidaria; class Anthozoa; order Scleractinia; family Merulinidae; genus Orbicella; species Orbicella faveolata. The sequence goes on along the minus strand of NW_028301558.1, from coordinate 7,454,703 downwards.
GGCCCTGGGGAGGGGGGTGGTGGTAAGAGAGCGGCTTTTTTGAGAGAATTAGGTCAGGAGCGTGCTAGAGGATTACAGTAAAATGAATATTAATAGTTGTTATATATTATAATGATACCCCTGAGATTGATTTACAGTTGACTGTAAGGCAGCACTAGCAATACGTATGGTTTATGTATGGATGTTCTCCAAAGCTGAGATTTAGATTTTTATTATTATTATCATTATTATCATTATTATCATCATTATCATCATTATCATCATTATCATTATTATCATCATCATTATCATCATCATTATCATCATCATTATCATCGCTCTGAGCTAACGGAAAAGGTGGGTTTTTCAGGGTCGAAAACAAGACTTCAATCTCGCGCTGGGAATGAATAATAAGATCTGTTCACGCTAGCTGTAAGCTTACGCGTATGCTTAAGAATATAGCAAGAAAACTCTCTACTCCGGTATCGAGTTAAATTGTGAGTTTCTCAGACAATGTTTAATCATAACCAAAACCTGTTTTGATGGTTTCTTATTGTCTCTGCTTGTTTGGTGAGTTTGCAAAGGTTTTTGAAAGGAAAGTCTGACGCGTACAATTAGCTCATTTGCATAGTGCAGCTCGTGCACTTTCAAGTCCGAGTCGGTGTTTTCAATTGTCAACAAATCTTGACAAAGATTTCTTTCGTTATCTTTTGTGCTCAGATGCTGCAACAAATTTCACGAATGCAAAAAAGGCTACTAACATCATGTGTGTTTCTTCAACATAAGCATAGTGAAGTTTTACACTGCGAAAATGACAATAAACAAGGAGTTTTGACAACTCGATCAACAAAATCGAAATCGTTATTCCAAGTTGATTAAAGAAAGCGTCATCGTAACTTTGCTGATTGTTTCTGCTTTATTCACATATTTTCAGCTTAGCTTTTAATATGTTCTCAAACATTTATCAATCTTAAACATATTTAAAAGCTATAGAGCTATTGTTTGAGTTCGATGTACGCTTTCACACGAAAGTGCGGCGGAAGTACAATTTGTCATGTTTACTGACTGTACAAAACACGCATCGGCGGGCGCTCTCATTCATCGACAACAGAGAATTTACTGGATTTTTACCCGAATAAAACTGAGCAGTATCTACGGACGTAAAGTTATTAAGCCTCGATGAAACATCAAGCCTTGCTTACAATTCAAGCGAAACTCAAACTAGCAATCATTGCGTTTTACTTTTCGGTCGCGATAGACTGACAAATTCCTCGCAAGCGTGTGGCAAGAGGAGCTATGAAACTATGAAGTCCTGAAGCTCTGCTATATCTAAATATATCCAGCTAGTTTTTTGCTGTGTAATGGAAAAGCTTTTAATCTTCAACATATGTGAAACTTAAAGTGGAGTAATGTACAGCTCATGTAAAAGAAGCATCAGTCGGAACACAACTTGGTCAGCGATATATATAAGCTTACAGCGGAACATACCTAACTTCGACACTGTCTTACTTCACTCCAACTGGAGCAGCTTACGACGAAAATACTTAAGCAAAATTCCAACAGACGTAAACGCGTTGAGTTGTGGGGCAAAAACATGAAACATTTCGGGAATTTCGGACGCCATTTCCCCCGCGCGACATCCGCAAAAATCCTCGCAGCATGTACGCGCGTGTACCGCAGGTGATGGCGCAATTTGTTCTAAAAATAAAATTATTGTCCCATATCATGGGGACAACCCCAATACTTGAAATGGCGCGCGCTTACGGTCTTCGTCCCCGATTATGGCTCCTGATATAACAGTTTTCAAAAGGAACTGACTGGGCCAAACATGTGACAACCATAAAGGGTTGGTAAGTGGAACTTGACAAAGAAAATCAGACTCTAGTGTCTTGGATGCATCTTTATTGATCGTCTGCACTCACCTCTTAGTCAAAATGAATGCAAGTTTGTATAGGTAATCATACAGTTTCTGAGTTCAATTTGGAATTAATTTGCACGAGTGAGTTTTTCAAAAAGCTGAAATTGCACGAGCCGCTTCGGCGAGTGCAATTTCAGCTTTTTGAAAACTCACAAGTGCTAATTAATTCCAAATTGGACGAGAAAAACCGTATGATTACTTAGTAATAATATAAACATGAAAAAATTCGCGTGGAAGAAATGTCGGAAGCTCTTTCTTGAAGCCATTTTTTCTCATTCGATGTAAACTTTTTTCGAAGTTTCTGCACTAAATTGTCGTCATCATTTTACGTGATATCATTGCCTTAGAAAATTTCCTATTTTCTTTCAGTCAATCATAATCTAGAATTATGATGTGTAATTTGCACTGGTGGCACTGGTACACTTTTTGCACTGGTGTTACACTTGAACTGCACTGCTCTCAGCCAATCAGAATCCAGTAATTTTTTCATGTATATTATTATAACAGTAAACAAGACAGTTGCAAGGAATATCATCAAGTCTATTCTGCAAACACAGTTTTGCATTTATGTTTTCATTATAAGAAACAGAAGTTTATGTAACATCTTGAGTATTTCACTATTTGTGAGGAGATCTAAAAACCCCTTTGACATTTCAGTTTTTCAGTGATTACGATATATTTTTATTTTCGTACAAAATTAATTTAATTTACCTGCCAGCGGATATTTGTGAAGGGATCTCATAGCTTTTTCACTTAACATTTGAGTTTTTCCAAAATGATCAAAATCGAACTTATCCGTATTTAAAATTAATTCAGTGTTAAATTGTCCAGGCAATGTTAAAAAAGAAAACCATGTACATGTCTTGATTAAAGTGCACCCAAGCCCTAAAAATGTTTCAGTCTTAAACAAATTTTTGCATTGTCTAGAATACTTATTCGAAAAAAAAATAATAATAATTTGCTCGATTTTCTGTGAATTTTTTAAATTGTCAAAATTTTCGTTCACGTCAGTCTAGAATTCAGAGTCACACGTACGTGGCTCATAATTCATAATGGTTTTAAGTTAAGTCTATATCTTTCCATAAATTAATGCTAGTTCTTTATTGATTTATTACAATTTAATGGTGATAGTATTACATGAATGTCAGTCCAGAAATTAAGGTTGCAGTAAATCTCTTTAATGTCTTGAAACATACTAATCATCCAAGTGTAGACGCTCAGTAATTGATTATACTTAAATTGTTCACAAATTGAAAGTATTTGCAGCTAAATGTAAGAGTGTGTTTGGCAGCTAATTGCATTGCTGTGGTAACAAAGTATGCCCTGACTTTGGTGACAGTATCTTGAACATGATCTGACTATTGTATTCATTAACGGATGTAGAGGAAGCACAGGATCTCTTATAATTAAGAGTTCAAAATATCAGGAAGATGTATTACATATGGATCGGTTAGATCAGAAATATCCTCATTTCGAGTTCAGATACTTTTGCAGTGCTGAAAGATCTTAGAAAAGCCGACATGTTTGAAAGAAAAATTCTCCCAGTGAGAACTTAAAGAATGTATAGGAAGAGTTAGAAGAATTTTGATGTTGAGAGTTTTGACCTTGGAGCTAAAAGAGTTTTAATTAACCAAAATAACAACAAGACAATAGAAATTGTTTGTTCATCCCAAATCACACCATCAGCTAAACCTCTCGAAAATAGTTTTAAAGCTCTCTGATTTATCGAAATATCGGATAAAGGAAAGAACTTTAGACTCTCGATTCAGGGACCGCGGAGGGGGAGGGGCTAGTAGGGCTACAGCCGTACCACTTTTATTGCTGGGATTTATTTTCTAGGGCTCCAAATGACGCGCAAATGCAAGATAAATGGCGAAACACTGACCTTAACGTTTGTTTGTATTGGCCAGATTCTTTAGCCCTACCACTTAAAAATGGTCTCTGCGATCCCTGCTATTTATAGTGTTTTCATCGCAATAAAGAGTATCTGATTGAACGTGGTTTACACAGGCTAGCCTTCTTCAACATCCTTGGCTCAACGGATAAATGTGTGCCCTGTTAATTAGACACAAACAGAATAGCGACAAAGTTTCTCGTCTCAAAAATTGGATACATGTACGTTTGACATAAAAAGAAAAACGGTGAGGTGTAGTTATTAGAGATTTCATTGACTGATTACACGTTTTATAAGATATGTGCCAATGCCAAAACGCTTACGCTTCGTGCACGTGCAGAGTGGCGGGACACCTGTGCATGTTGATGATCTTTTTCCCCAGCCTAATCTGAAACGGGTCTTAAGCTTGAATACTCAGTCAAAGTATCATACTTATATAGAGACAAAAAGGGCTTAATTTCAGTTAAAATGGACTCACTAAAGGCTACATTTTCAGCGGAAACCTTCAAGACTAAAATGTAAACTTTATCTCACGAGAAAAGTCCTCGATTCTTGCATTCGCTGTGGGAATTGTGTTATGATAAATGTTGAAATATTCCTTTTCTTTCTTTGAAGAACGTTGTAGGTAATTTCTTTTAACCCTCATGGTAAAGGTGTTGGGGTTAGCTGAAAACTTGAGACTTCGTAAACGTAAATTAAACTCCCAAGGCCTTGGTTTTCTGAATTTTAACCTTGCCAACTTCAACTAAGTTGATGATTAAGTGTTTACAAGACACATTAGTGTTTATTCACATGAATAATCAAATATTCGTTTCGTCTCCTTTACAGCGGGCTTAGCGGCGAGGAATGTGGAAGAGATCTGAAGGACATAGAAGAAAACCTGGTTGAAATCTGCCGACTGGAATTCAACAAGAGAAAGACCAAAGATGTAAGGGAGTAATAATTATAAGCTCGTGATCTAAGAATCGCTTTTTCTGATCAGAAGTTTAAACTAACCAGCATTTTCACTTCGTTATCTTTAGCGCCTTTTATTTTCTTGCGGTTTTCGATTTTCAAAACATTGTTGACCAAATCTTTGCGGAGAAATTCTCGACGAGCGACGGACATGTGCTCGTTTAATTTCGTAAATATTTAGCAACCGCTAAATGACAGAAAACAGAATCCGCCAGGAAATGAAATGCTTCAAGATTAACGCAAGAAGTTTATAATTCTCAGCAACATTCTGTCATATTCGGCTAACGAATATCGAGCTTATCCTTGCGTCACTGTAACTGTCGTAGCAAAACTGACGCTGTCACTTATATTCTCGCACAAACAGCCGACAAGCTGCGCAGTTTCTAGTTAGAAGTAGTCAAGTGAGCTAACAGTTTGCTAAAATAACGATTACACGGCGAGGAATCTAGTATTGATGCTCTAAACCCTCCAACACGGCGACTTGTCAATTGCACGTGTTCACTACGACAACGATTTTACTACCCATTTTGAGAACTATTTGAAGGAAAATGTTACAAAATAGATGCTTACCATCGGATTAAGTGGTGGAAAGGCCGTTTCCCACCAGTCGTGCAGGATTTCCAGAGGTTGTCCTCCCTTCAGGGTACAGAATCCTTCTTGCCCGGAAGAGACGAGAAGCCACGTCCGCACAACCTCACAACTTGCTTAGTTTGACGCGAATACCTCACTTGTCATGAATGTGGATTAAGAACTGCAACCAATGGCTGTAGAACTATGCCACGTGCTTTGGACAGAGAATGACTCATTTGCATACTTTTCTCGTCACGAGAAAATTCTATTCATCTATTTTGTATTCAATTTGGCCTACGTTTGTTCCAACAGGCTCGTCAACTATTCTTCTTTCTCAGTACTCAGTACTGTGTAAGCATTCTTTAGGTCGTAAAAAGTTCGATGGCCTCCTTGTTTTGATAACTTAGAAAAAATAGTTTTAAAAGGACGCAAAAAATCAAAAGGTCTGCTTTTCTTGCACAAAAGTCTTCTTTAACGTAGGGCTGTATATTAATAGACCAATTTCAGTATTATTAAATTCTAAGTTGGCTCCAAAAGTTGGGAGATAAAGCAACAGAAATGACATCGAGGTGGAGGAATGAATGAATAATTTCTAGATAATATATTAACAGATGAAAAAGTGGTTTGATAAGCAGATAGCTGACAAGAAAAAAAATAAACATAACACATACGAAGGGAAAAAGGAAAAGTAAATGCGACTTGTGGGATTCGAATTCATGTACGCCTGCTGACTATACAGGTGTGTAGACCACTGCAGTATCGGAACAACCACGTTGGGAAAAAGATATTTTTACGTTGTCACTCTGGTACATGCGTGAGACCCCTCAGCAACTCTCAGTCTCTTAATAAAGTTATTTCTATTTCATTACGTTATACCAATGTACCTGAACAAATTAACAGGGCAAGTGTGAATAGAAATGAACGAATTATTAAGAAAGTAAATCTGAAGCTGATCATTGTTCATAATTCTTCTCCACACAAGCAGAATAGAATAAAAAGATGATTATGTCAAACACATGGAGCTGGAACTATATTATTAAAAAAATCTTAACGTGCGGATAACGAATTAATGTCTCTTCGGCAATATTAATAATACTCTTTAATCTTTTGTATACCTCATTAAATGCATAATATACATCTGAGGTCCAAAAAGCTTGAATTGAAGTTTTGGTATTCACCATGGTAATCCACGCCACTAAGAAATTACGTATCCGCTTTTGAGCTGAACGTCATTATACAGCTTTTGCAAGCAAGGTTTTTGTACAAAAGGATAAAAAACGCATTTGCCAATGTCAAAAGTTATTATGGGCAAGGCAGTGGTTCCTTGATCGAGGCTCAAGGTGTTTCAGCGTGATAGAGAGAAACTGCACAAACACGTTTTTTCATGGTGTCTCCTTCCTTGTTGCAAAAACACTGTGAACCTCAATCAAGCATCGCCAAACTATTACTACTTATAATACCACTCGGCATTGTCGCGAACGTTAGTTCTTTCTTATGGGAGAACCTTTGTCTAAACCACTGATAAGTTCACACGCGAACAGGCGCGACGACCACACAATATTGTCGGTTTCATGACAGGCTTACATCGCCAGTGATTGCCTATTCATATGTTGTCATGGCAACGTTTACGGTGGCATATAATAATAGCAGACGACGGCTGGCAGTACGTGTTGGAGTGGGGCTGGGGAGGGTCGTGATGGTGTGGGTGAGAGCAAAGTATTGAACCACTGGGTGGGTAGTTTACGTCGTCGTCATGATCGTAATCAAGAGGGGAGTGCCCCCTTAAAATAAAGGTTTTAACTTGACACCACCAAATTTTAAGCGTTATTGGGAATAAGACGCGTCGAAATTTTGCTTTTTATCAGATCTGACAGAAACTAAGGATCCGGTGTTATGTGTACACACAGGTACTTTCTAACCGCCACCAAGTTAAGATACTCCAGCTTTCCTTCTTCACGTTTATTTTTATTTAGCATAAACAAAGCCGTTGAGATCTCTGCACTAAATGATAAACTCGTTATGCTCAAACGAATAGGTAAAAACACACATCTCCTTCGAGAATCGAAGAGGATCGGAACAAATACACTACAGTTCACAAGTTGGAGGTGTTGTGATGTAATAGGCGTACATTAGGAAAAATTGTTACCACAGGGAAACCTTTATTAAACTGACCCCACGTTAAGCGGACACACTGTACTAAGCCATAGACAGGAATGATTATGAAGCCCGGCAAACTTCAAAGGAACAGAGCTGAAAGATGCCAAGATTGGTATTGTGAGGTACACGACCGGGCACAAACTTTTGTGCTGCTCTCATACACTATGCGTGAATTACGAAACCGTCCCGTTTTTGTTGGTTAGTAGCTCAGGCAGAGTAAACACTTGTTGTGGTATGTGCACGTTCAAGGCCAAAACAGTGAACACAAAACCATCCTCGGAGACCCAGGGGCAGTTAATGGGAACAAAGAAAAGTCGAAATTTCACAGCGGGGGAAGGTCGGCGAAGAAAAGTTGCAAAGAAAGCGGGAGCCCCGGCTCCTCGCTTTGTCACCAACTTTTTTTCAATTTTTTTTGTCTTTTTTTTTTTTTTTGTCTCCCGCTTTGAAAAATCCATACTGCAAATCCATACGCAATTCATATTCCTTTACTGTTAGATCTTATTTTGGAATTATTTGTTGCACCCTCATTGATATAAATATTTTCAATATATTATCAAATTAATTACTCTTCAAAAAAGTGTCATTCTTATCAGTAATAAAGATAATAATTGAACTCCTTAATTTAGCTTAAGAGTAGCTCCTTTTTAATTCTAATTACAATTCCTTTCAGACTAACAGTAATATTCCCCGTTTTATTGCCCATTAAGATAATCCCCAGTCAAGTTTATTAAAATAGTGACTTCCTCACTGAAAATGCTGTGATAGCCATGTAATGACAGGAAAATTGTCCTGTTGATTTTGTTGTCCTTGAGATTCGCGTTTTTCTTTGTGAAACAACTTTTCGAGCAGTGCGAGCGATTTATACCATGTAACGCATTTTTTATGTGCAGTGTATTCTATTTATACAGCAAATTACAAAAAAAGATTGAAAAGTTTGTATTGTTGTTCGGCGACCTTACAATAATACAACAAACGAAAAGACTGATTCTGTCACAATCTACAGTAACAGGAGTAATCTTTGTTTATAACATTTGCCTCATTGGCATAAAGCTATTCACTTTCCTATCGAGCTACTAAAATACCAGTTCTGAATATTGAAAGGGCACAGCATGGTTAGCTGTCTCAAGAAATTTGAGAACGATCTGTTACTGAAATACTTTTTGTGCCACTAAAGTTTAAAAAATTTATTTTTAAAATTTCACAAAGACTGCACGGGTTCATCCAGTAATTTTGCAGTTTTTGAAATATCCCCTTCAATAGGGCAAACAAAGTGCTAAAACTTCACCATGTAGCAAGCTGTACAAGCACTTTAACTGTAAAGTCAATTCGTGATGCCTCCTCAGTGCAAAGTCTTATGCTAATGAGGCAAAATGTAAAAAATAACGTCAACAAACAAGTTCGCCTGAAGCTGCCTGACATTGGTAAAACGATGTCACGTCAACATGGCACCCCAAATTTCGTCACGTTGTTTGGCAACATCCTTAATTAAAAACGATGTGTCAACCCTTCCACACCTCAGGTCTGGTGACAACAGGTTTATCTTTCTCTTGTCCCAGCGTCTTAAGATGTGAGATATGAGCACCAAGCGCCTCAAACATTGTATCCTTGTAATTATATCTCACACCAAACTCCTTGCATGCTTGGACTACGATAGGAGTTATCTGTGGATAGTAAATCTGAGCTACACTAGGGAACAGGTGGTGGGCCGTTTGATGGTTAAGAGCTCCTGGAAAAGATCGAACAAGTTAAGTGGTCAATGTTTTTTGATGAGCCATTACAAAACCATCGTTTACCATCTTGCGTTGATGTTGTCTTCACTTACCTGTGAAAACGTTACAAAACCAACTATCCGTGGCGTAATCTAGGGTCGACTCAATCTGTAGCTCTGCCCTATAACAAAAAGACAATAAGGTTATCTCTGGCATGTTTTACCTCGTAGTCAGAAGGGAGTTTTTGAAGTTGATGGTCAGAAGAAATCTGTTTGGTAATTAGGTGTTATTAAAGAACATTTACCAGTCACGATTGACCTTTCCATCTGCATCTGGTTGTGGCCAGTCGACCTGTATGGCAAACAAAGAAGACGTCTGGCACAGTCATAACAAGATTAAGGAGGCTCAAAACAGTTTCTTAAAGCCACCTCAGAGCCACCTTAATTTTTCGAAAATTTAAGGTGGCTCTGAACCCTAACTACATAATTTTTTTAAACTTTGCCAAAAGTTGCGTCTTATCATGCTTATTAAAAGTTGATAATATAAAAAAAATTCACCGTGCCATTTTTGAATTATAAGCCCCTAAAGCTGTAATGAAGGGTGTCTTTAGGAGGTCATAATGTTGCTATGGCAATCATAGCGTCACGAAAATGATAGCAACATGTTCACCAATGATTGGGCAGCTTTTTTGATACCATGATTGTAGCATCAAGTGATAAAGAGTGGTTATAACGACCCATCATAAGCAAAGTGTTGGAAACTGTTTTGAGCCACCTTGAGATAAACCATATCCATCTTGAACAAAGTTGAATAATTTTCGTCAAATTTAAGGAGACGGTAACTTAGCATGCTATCTACTATCTACCATCTACGAGTATATTACGAGCTCGCAGCGTGACCAGCTCCCAGTTGGCTTGATAGCTCTACACTCTGCACTGGTATCGCAGAGGTCGTGGGTTCGAATCCCGTTGAAGCCTGAATCTTTTCAGGCTTTAATTTCAGAACTGCTTAAGTTGTGTGTATAACTGGGATGATCAATCATATCTTCATATCTTTCTCTGCAGTTCAAATAAATGATCTTTCATACAATCATTTGTAAGAAAACATCTGTCGTAAACTGACAAAATTCCTTAAACATAAAATCCCTAAAGGTTCAAAAATAAAAAATAAACACTGTTGTTGTGGTCGATTTTATAACCTTTAACAGGTTATAGGGTTTATAGACTAGTATCTGTTAAATAATACGGCACTACATCTTTTTGACTAGAGACACATCTAAAGCTATACGATAACATTGATTTGCGTCAACGAAGCCTGCAGTAGCTTTTTTTAGTTTGGATTTAAGCATAAAAGAATTGTTGCTGCTGCTGCTTCAGTATTCTAGTACTGTAAGTTGTTCACCAACCTCGCTTACAACGTGGGAGGCCTGAAATATTAGAGCCAGCCAATAACCTGCCGCCACCTCCGCAAAAATTACGAGAACAATCTGATAATAATCAATAATATTAATAAAATATATATTAACAATAATAATGATAATCGAATATTAACGTTAAGAGCCAACTTTTCGGCGTCATCGTGACACCATTCTCAAGGTAAAGTGAATAAATTAATGCGAAGATCAATCTCGTTGCATTAATGTATTAATGTTTGCATTGATTTATTCACTTTGCCTTGAGAATAGTGTCACGATGACACCGAAACGTCGGCTTTTAACCTTGATATTCGCTTGTTTATGTTTTAAATAATAATAATAACAATAATAATAATAATAATAATAATAATAATAATAAAGACCGCCAGCATCACTTGCTGGGATGCTTAATTTACATAATATTAATAATGACGATGACGATGATGATGATGTTGACGATGACAAAGATGGATATTACTGTCGTCCCAAGAGAAACTGAAGACTACTTATGCAAAATTCTGGGGGGCAAACAAGGTCTATCATGCGGCATATGGAAATGGCGAATAGACACTTTTCATAAATGGCCGCAAATTAAAAATTCTTTAGTACATATTTAACTTAGCCTTACTAACCTCGTTTTTAAGTTGATAATTTAAAATAATTTTTGCTCCAAGAAGAGGTTAGTGTGGCTATTTCTAAAGCATGAAGATAATTTTAACTTGGCTGCCAGTTATGAAAAGGTATTGATTAAAAAACACGTAGTATGATAGGCTCGCAATACGTAATAAAGCTTTGTGGCTGAAAATGGCCAAGTGGGCCCAAGTGAAGAGAGCGTTTGAATGGTTCCTAGTATTCTGTGTTTCTGGTTAACCACAAAAATGACTCAGATACTTTTTTTACTGACTAACAGAGTTTGATCTGACCAATCACATGACATAGTCCTATGGCTGACCTCACAATAGATAACTACTGGATCTTACCATTTCCCTGAATGAGAGCAGCATCCACGGAAGAACCACTTTGTGAATTAAGAAGCAAAGTTTGCCGGTAAGGAAAATAACCAAATGAGACGTGGGCAAAGTGTTGAAAGTACTGGTGCCTGGGAAATAAATCATGGCACGATATCATTTAAGGGTCAATAATCTAAGCGGCTGGGTGCAATATCTACTGAGATTGGGCTCTCGTCGTGAACCGTTATTTTGAAACTGTCTACTTTTGTTTTCGACACTGTCAATAGGTAATAAAAACTGCTTAACCGTGATAGATTCCTTCTGCAGTTTGGTGGAACGTTGTTTTCCTTTTGTCTCTGATGGAAATTAGAAGACTGTTCTTTGGACATCAGCTGTCAAAATCTCATTAATTTTGCAAGTTCGAATAAAAATGTCTCTCTTTTCATGATAGGTAAAATGACTATTTTATTTTCTGTGAATTGTGAAAGGACATTTTAAGTTTTATTTAAACGTAATCTAGATCGCTCCCCCCTCCTTTATCACCCACATCTGTGTATAGAGGCTACGACGTTTGTGTTCGTGTATGTCATTGTTATCATTATCATTGTCATTGTCATTGTCATTCTCATTGTCATTGCAATTATCATTATTATTATTAGACGCTTGTTTGATTATGCGCGTTAGCAGTAATTGATCCTAATAAGGCACTGTTTTATATAGAGTTAAAAACGCTACGTTGCACGACTTGTCAGATTTTGGGAAACTGAAGAATCAGAAAAATATCAAGAATCTTTCCCAAGGCCTTGGTTAACCTGCTGTAGCCTTTGCGAAACTATCGACAATATTCTAAGGGCACCTGTTACCCTCAGAAATCCTCAAAATTCCTAGAGCTGTCTTTGGAAATCTTCAAACCTCTACAAGTCTTCGTGTTATTTCGGAATCGACGTATATATAAGAACTTGGGTTATAACAACAGCTTGAATGGATTCTGAACATTATGGCGTTAAAATTGCTTAATAAAGCGCATTGAACTTACTGTTCCTCTTGTTAATTATAAATACAAAGAAATCCTGTATGTGTGTTTTCAAACCCAGCTGCAAGCAGCAAGAAAAGAACGTCAGTAAAGTATATGCACATCATTTTTATTAACATGCATGCAATAAGTCAAATTATTCTCGCATTTTGATTTAGTTCCTACTCATGATCAACTGGAGGATAGACGCATAGATGACGTCATTAACATTTCGTTTTGTTTTTTCTTTATTTGATAAAGCCGAGAGATTCCATGTTGTCGTGCGTCTGTTCAGTAATAGATCAAAGAAGACGTCAAAATGTGGTAAGAACATCACTGACACACTCGCCTAATTAAAGACTCGTGTGCCACGTTTTTGTTCTTGCCACATTTTGACGTCACACTGAACAGACTCCGGCGCACGGCAACGTGGAATCTCTTTCCCAAACTTAACATGAAACCAAGTCAGTTAAGTAATAATAGTTTTATGATCACTGAGTATTTTCAATTTACGTCACTTGCAGTCTTACGATGTTGTCACTTGTGATGTAGATGGCGACCACATCGATCGTGAGACATGAACAGTTGCAATCGTTTTTTACGACTTGCAGTCTTGTTAGTAGAGACATTAAGAAGCCCGTCCTTATATCTACACATTTTTTGCTTCATGTCCATAGACTAGGCATGAATTATATAACCACCTTTTGTATTAGTATTTTGCCAGGTTTTGTGCAAGGTCAACCTCCAAAATAGCCAACAAAAACAACAACAAAGAACTTTGCCAGGTTCCATAACCATTCCATCTATTAAGTATAGTAGAGAACAGGTTCAACTGCTCGAAAACAACATAATGTCTGGCAAATAAAAGAAGTTTACACTGATAACGTTTCTGGAAATATTGGTTCATTTTCGCAATTGCCAAGTCCCCTTTACCGTTACCTTAATTCGGAATTGCACTGGATTTCTGAATTGGGAGCAGTTACATTAATTGCCGAAGCACAGCGAAAAACCTCCATACTCCTTACTTTGAAACAACAAAATCCTTTGTTATGAACAGTTCAACTCGAATTGCCTTACTCCCGGGGGGGGGGTTGGGGGGGAGGGAGGGGAGGGAGCTGATCAGGGATGCTCGTCGTTTTGTTTAGGTACGAAAATCACGGAATTTGGTCTCACTTACTCGCTTCAGGACGAAAAGCTACTATATTTTAAGCCGTCAAAGAAATAATAAAGATCGCTCCCTGTCCGTTTTAAAGTGGTATCTTTTAGGGGTTAAATAAAGCTCGAGCCATGCCTAGGTTGGTCTCTTATGGGGGTTAAACTCGACCTTCCCGACAAGCATCCCCCACGTTTTCACATGGGAGTCCCACAGGGTGAATTGATACGGATCAAAACGTACCATGCAATACAACAGAGGCATATAGACATGCTGACGAAAATACCGAGGCAGCCATTTTTGCTTCCACTTGATACGTCTTATGTCTGGCTTCTGACGAGAAACAGCAAATATTAAACAGTTAGATTATGAGCTAGAGATTTCTATCGCGCGATAGTTGACAAGGGCGCAGCCCGAGTCGACTTTTACGCGTAGAAATCGAGAGTAAATAACCTAATTGCTTTCATACACTTCGAAAACGCAAAGAAGCGTCCTCCAGTTTATTAACAAGCGAACACTGCCGGGCTATACTCACTATCCACTTAACAATTCGATTATCACCCCATAGAAATTGAGAGCGAATAATCTAAATGCTTTTGTAGAATTTTAACTCAAATTAACGCAGATAACGGTTTCCAATTATTTTTTCTTCGCATTATTAAGCTTTAAAATGCTTTAACAAAATCAAACGGACTGAATTGTCATGGGAAATTCGCAGTTATCTACGCGCGCGCACCCGTTTCTTTTTTTCAATAATTTCAAGTTTTTAAAGTCAAAAAACCGTTTATGTCCTTCCTTTAATCTTCTTAGGAATTTAATTATCCATTTGGATCTGACCTTTCCTCCAAAACTTCGGGAAAACGAAAGACAACGTCGCCATTTCGTAGACGACCGCGGCCACTGCACTTTAATAGCCGATAGTATATTAGTAGGTCAGCCAATCAGATTGCAGCATTTGCATTAGTATACCAGTAGAATTCTACTAATAAGGGTTAGAAAAGGACTAAAGATCTATCTAGCATGAACCTGTTCAGACTAGCTAACTTGTAACTTGTGAAACTCAGTTTAAAAATCAAATGCAGCGAAAATGAAACATTAGTTCATATGCGTGTATTTAAAGCCTTTTTATTGTTCAAGAACTCACATGATTGGCCGTACTGATATCAGGATCAAAGCCATCAATGTTGGTGTACGGGTGATGACCAAAAATATGCTGGAAATATATCAAACAGTGAGATGCAAAATAAGCAAAAAAGAACAACATAAATATTAATAGTGGCCCACGGCCGATTTAATGCCTTTCATGTTAACATACACGTGATATCAGGACATTACAGTTACTCCCGCCTGCTGATTGGTTAATTCAAATTTCCGAAGCACCGGCATGGCAATACCAGGGAGATTTTCTCTCGTTCAATCTCTCATGGTTATTCTATTCGTACTCTCGACAGCATTGGAGTGAGAATAGATACCTGCTGTGTCTCATTAACCAGTGGATCATTCAAAAAACAAATAAACTTCATAGTTTTAGTTCGGAGTCAATTTGTGTTGCATACAAGCCTTTTTTTCAGTTAGTTGACTTAAGTTTGACTTGGTTCGGAATTATTTCACGAGAGGCAGGCTTTGAGATTTTTCTGAGCTTTTACTTTTTTTCTCGTTTAAGGCTCCTAACTCCCCTATTTTTGGGTATGTTTAATTCATGTAAACTTGAAACTCTGACCTGATGAATCCAAACATGATAGGAACATCCGTTGAGGTAGTCGTGAATATGGCCAACCACTCTCCATACAATGGGATTACTTGTCACAGCAAAATGACTGAAAGAAAATCCATGAAACAAACAATGTGATGAACAAAAAACACACACAATAAACTATTCCCAGTTTCTATCCTTACATGTACGAATAGTTATTTTACATGGCTAGTAGCCTCATAGGTGCCAAGATTGAAATCGATTACATATCATCACTTGCGAAAAATTTCGGACGATTTTAATTTCGGACAAAAAAGTGTCCGAAAATAAAATCGTCCGAAATTTTTAAACGTCCGAAATTTTAATCGTACTCAAGTTAAACGTTTTATACTGAGATGTAATTATTTCGGACTTTAATTTGTTCTTGAGTTCGTAATTTCTTGGGCGATGCCATCACATGTATTAAACATGAATGAGTTAGAACTCGGATTACGCTGTGCCCGATCTTTTTAACACTATAGTCGAACCTCCCGTAAGCGGCCACCCAAAATGTCAAAATGTCAAGCCTAGGGGGTCGCTTACTGGCGATGGTCGCTTACGAGAGCTTAGACCATATTGGGTCAACATTGTGCCACATTAGCATATGGTAATTGCAAAGAATTTCCCCACGTTTAAAATGTTTTATTCATCTGATCATGTGATAAGTCAATTTCGAGAAAAAATCCGGTACTTTCCATTGAGAAATTTCCGTCTCTTTTACTATCTAGAAATGCGATAACGTTACCACACCTAATCATAAATATTACAATTTCCTTAATTGTGATTAGTTTAAAAAAAACTCCTATTTCCCGCTAATTCACTTGCCAAGCTGTTATCGGACAGTTTGTTATCGGACAGTTCAATAAGCCAATCACATTCAAAGTTGTAGTTTAAATCAACCAATCACATTTGAAGTTGTAGTGTAAATCAATCAATCACAATCTTGGTTTCAATCACCATAGAAGTAGTGTGCAGACTCCTAAATTGGGGCTTTCTTCAAAATGGAGAATTTTTCCCCTTGAGCAATGACAATCTAATGACAGTCCTTTAATGCAAATTTTACCTTTCTATCATAACTTGGCTATTCTTCTTTTCCCTTATGATTAATATATTGGCAATAAGACTTCGTGTCGTCCAATCTGGTCTGTAATCATACTCGTAATAAACAAATCGGACTCCCGCTGCGCGGTCGTCCGATTTTGTTATCACTCGTATGATTACAGACCGAATTGGACTAGTCCACGCAGTCCTATTAGCATTACTTATTATCCAATTTACGCTATATTATCCGTCAAGTGGTCGCTTACGGGAGGTTACGAACAAGAGAAAATTTCAAACTTTTAGCTTTAAAATTAAAGTGGTCGCGGTCGCTTACAAGAGGTGGTCATAAAAGAGGTTCCAAATATAGTGATTTGACTGGCAAACGTTTAGTATTTTGGAAAACTGGTCGCTTCGCAACCAGAGGTTCGATTGTAGAAAGAAAATTTTGTTTATAAAGAAAAAAAAAACCTAATGCAGATAAATTACATTTTCAGTCTTATTCGTGTTTGGTAGGCGTTAATTTAATTTAACTATGTTTTAGCAAAGTGTCCCGGTAATGTCTGTCCGAAATGAGATAAAAAATGTCCCGATCTGAAAATAAAAACGTCCAAATATTTTTGCCAGTAATGTATTATGTATTTATTAGTAGGCATTTCTCCTTTTTATATAAATTACCCTTCACGCACGCTAATATGGAAACATGGGATGTGCGGATGCCACCATGTTTTTAAACTGCTTTTCATCAGGTCACGATCGTCGCGAAATTAGCATTGACTCGTTTGCCTCAAGCATTACAGCAAGTGAAGGTGTCTCCTTCTAAAAGAAGACTTATGTTAATACCTTATCAAATGAAGGCATATTGGACAAGCATTAAGAGTAATTAGATAATTAGTTTGTTTAAATTTATGTAGGTACCTTGCATCGTGAATGTTTATCATACATGACAACGCAGAGAACCAGCCCAATAGAGCTGCCGCGATGCAAGATAGGAAGAGACTGTAGGACGCAAAGAACACCTGAAAAAACAAATTCAGCAAAAGCAATTTAACCAATAGAAAAGTATATACGTTCAATAGCCAAATAAAGAATTATAAACAAGAAGCTACAAAGATAGCTCTAAAACCGATTCAACATTGTTCTTTTCTGGCATTCCACCAAGCTCTTGATTCTCAGACGGTCCAGGTCACTCACGGCCACGCACTCTTTCCCTTCCTGTTCTTCGTCTTTTGCGTGGCTGCGAGCGGCCTGGATCGACTGAGAATCAGGTTACCAAGCACTTTTCAGACAACAGTTCAACCAACCTGTGCAAACCACATCAACACAACCAAGGATGGAATAATTAAGTGCCTTAACCACATCCATCCTGAGCTCTTCGGATCCTGTTAATATAATTTGAAGATTTAAAGTAGAAACTACATGGGAGCGGAGTTTTCAAGGGGGGGGGGGGGGTGGCTGGCACCCTGCGATTGCAGAATCAATAGGGCATTCCCCCAAAATATTGCAATTTGAGAAGTAATGGTAATGTCACAAAGTAGAAATGACAATGAGGTTCCTGTCCAGACTGTTTGCCTTTATTCCAACCGTTTATATGTTCAATCTTTTTTTTTTCTCATATTTTTGCTTTTCCAAAAGAGGAGGGGATGACTAGCCATCCAATCCACCACCCCCCCTCCCCCCTCCTAAATCCTCCCCTGCTACAGTAAGGTACTCAAGTACTCACAGGATCGGCACGAAGGCTCCTGGGCCCACTAGGTTTATTTCCTTTAACGGTTTTTTAAAAACGTCTTTTTGACATTTGTTCAGGTTTTTGTTAAACATGATAACGGAGCTGACTACATTTGATTGAAACTTATTATTTCTTCACCCTTCGTTGAAGACAAAGTTACCACTTTACTTGCTAATTTAACATCATAGGATGTTCTTTGAAAAATGTTTCCTAACGTTTGTGCCTTTACACTGTGCTGTCTATATGCATGTGATGATGAATAAATTTGACAGACAATTTTCCGAAGCAACAACACCAAGGAATGAAATGTTTTGGCCTTAAGAGCCAAGAAAAGAAAGGCAGAACAGGACATTTACCTGCTTCGTGTCCTTGAAATGTTGCCGTACCCTTTTTCTTACTGTGTTATAGAAAGCTCTACCAAAACAAACAACAAAGAGAACGCTTCAATTACCTCGGCGTTAACAAAATAAATTATTAAATTTTGAAATATGCGAATGCCTTATTTCCTAATATATCATGATCAAGTACAGCGGTTGAATTTTGTAAGGAAATAACTCTAGCCGGTCACGGAGGACACGGGCAATTCAGTGAACCAATCAAAACTCGAAGTAATTATATGTCGCTGACGCAAAGCGCGGGAAAACGAGTGCAAGCGAGGCGTCACAATTGGTTTGGTTTTAGCTCTGATTGGATAAAAAAAAAAAGTGGCGCGAGGGTTTTTTTAAGCCAATCGTGTGGCGCAGTTGATGCAAAACCGATTACTTTCGACACTCAAGCGAAAACCGCTCTATGCAAAGGAATAAATAATTATGATAGTAATTAATGATGCAAGCATGATTAACCTTACCCAGGTTCTGGAAAAGTAGGGACATTACTGGTTACCAGATCACCGACGCAATACTTTTCTAATATTCTGTTGAAAGAATTGATATAAGTTAATTATCCACTCCAACACACTACCTTTTTGAATGCTGGTAACAACTGGAAAGTAGATTAGACAGGACTTAATTTTGCAAGAACATAGGGTAACTCTTCTGATAACCTGTAAGAAGGTTTGTTTTGCCTATCCGAAATATTGCAGCAAAATTAAAGAATTAAAAAGTGACCACTTTCGAATGTTTCACAAGTCTTGCATCTTGACAAACGTTTTTATCAGGCATAGATTTAGTGCTTTGAACGAAGCCATCAGAAAGTGGTATAAAACTAATCTAAACCTTTGTCAAGTAACAAGGGTTTGGCGATTTTCACCCATATTTCGCCTCACTCGGTCCGTCTTCGACTAACGTGACCTAGGGCCCGTTACTCGAACGTCCCGAAAAGTTTTCGCACCCGGAAGGCCGTAGCAAAATCTCAAACCTTATGATTACAGAGCTGTTTCATTCACATATTCTTAATATAAACAGAGGTTCCATTCCGTACAATACGTTTTAGCCGTTCACACCTCTCTGTCTTTAAATACCAATTAACTAAAAATGGTTTTTCGGGCCCGAATAGTTTCCGGGGCTTTCGAGAAACAGGTCCCTGGGGCCCGTTTCTCGAAAGCCCCGGAAACTCGTAAAGCCATAGCAAAATCTGGAACCTAACGATTACAGAGCTGTTTCATTAACATATTCTTAATATGAAGAGAGGCTCCCTTGATACAAGAAATTTCAGGCGTATACACCTCTCCGTTTTAAGATACAGATGAACTAAAAATGGCTTTACGGGTCCGAAAAGTTTCCGGGGCTTTCGAGAAACGGGGACCTGGTCCGAGGGCTTCCGAGGCGATCTCGGATACGTCACCGAAGTCAATTGACCGTGAAGGCCTGAAGAAAGCCGTACAGGAACTACGTAAACTTGGTGTCTGATCTATTGTATTAGCTAGTTACGCCAAACCTTTTTCATTTTACTACTTCAATATTACAATAGGGCTCTAGATCTGTACGACGTTGACGACATAAGAACCTGGAGAACAATCTGTTCCAGGTGCAACATAGCGAGGACTCTTCTGTGCCCGCCGTCGTGCTATTTTGTTTCCTTTTGATTTTTCTTGTTTATATAAGAGTAGCTTAAGTTTAATTCTTATCAGTACCCTGGGATCCACTGTAATTGGCCACGCTGTAGTGGTCTCCCTGCCTGATGCATTTTGTTGTATATAAGTTAGTATTTTAGCTAGGCGAAGTTAAATAACTAAATTTTCAGGAGCGTAGCGTGAATTTTTCATGAGGTACGCAACAAAGAGAAAAATATCAAACGACGAATCGAAGGCGCGAGTCGCCAGGACTTCCTTTTATTTTATTTTGGGGAGCAATAACATTGGTGGTCTCATGCATCACTCAATAGCTTACTTGGGTGCATGGTCGCTGAAAGCGTGGTAAGACTGGAACACAAGTGTCACATCCCTCCCTGCCGCCATACGTAAGACATCTTTACCACCGGGATGAACAGCGAGAAACTTACTGACGTCATAAACCTACAAAGGTATTATAGATTATATTGAACTCTATTGGTTTGTGATAATGTAATTTATTTTATTATTTATCCATAGTTCATATAGGGGAATGGTTATGAAACCCGACAAAGTTCTTTGTTGTATGTTTTGCTCGCTTTTTTGGCCTTGACCGTGCACAAAACACAATAGTTGTTTACTCCGTACTGTGGAACTAACCAAAAGAGAAACGTGTTGGTTACGTAATCATGCATAGTGTATGAGCGCAAGACAAAAGACTGCGCACGGTCGTGGACCTTCCAACATAACTCTTGGCATCTTTGTTTGCTCCTTTGATGTTTGCGGGGCTTCATAACCATTCCCTTCTATTAACTATGATTTATCTATTTAGTGTTTTGACTTTTGAAGACCCGTTCGTATTTTGATCGAGTTTACTTTTTGCTCTTAGGTGCAACGTGTTGAATTTAAGTGTTGTTGTTGATTGATTGAAGAATTGAAGAAAGATTCAACAGCCCAGCTCAACCAGCTGAAAAATGTACCGTGTTTGTACAGTTGAGAATAACAATAACAACAATAACATTTATTATTTGTATTGCGCCTTTTCTATAAAATATTCAAAAGCGCATCACAACAGTAATTAATAACTAAAATTTTACAAATCTTTCTGAATGACACTAAACAATAATCAAAATAAACAAATAAATAAAATTAAAAAAAAAAAAAAAAAGATGGCCGTAAGTTAACCACAATCTTGATCAATTTAAATAAAAAATTAATTATATAAGACCACCCCTGACATTTCAATAATGGGAAAAAATGGCGGGTTTCGCTTTAACAGACAGTTCATCATTGATTCGAGGGGAGGGGTGGTTTTACTTCTTATTTATTTCGACCAAGATTGTAGGGTCACCGGAGGGTGAGTAATTTAAATCAACAAATCGGAATGTTTTTTTTTTCCTCGTCAGTCCTGTTATCCTATTATAACACAGGGCATAATAAGTAAGATAACAAAACAAGCACAATGCTTCATTGCCCGGTCCACTGATAATCTCGTATTGGACTGAGCATAGCATAACAAAACATAAGTCTTCTTCATCGCATGTTCAAAGGTGAACTGATAAGGACAGCTAAGAACAGTTAAGCCTGTCAATGATCGTTGCACGCAAGGCATAAAAATGATAAAAGCGGTGAACAGGCCAACAGTTTTGCAGAACACGATCATACATAGGGGTTACTAAAGTTTTTTTCTGTTAAGGGAATCGTAAAATGAACTTATTGCGTTGTACGCCAGGGTCAATCTGATAAAAACAATCAAGAGCGAATTTCACTGTCTTATACGGCCTTAGTTTCCCCAGTATTTTCCTTAGCCTCTCTTAGAATTCGAATTCTCGAAGAATAACTAACTCAGAAATACCAAACAAAAATCAAGTAATACATCTAACATGAGTTATATCTATGCTGCGTGACTACCATATGCATAAACATCAATATCGCGAACCCAAGACGAGAGCAACCAAGCATAAAGGTTGGATACAGCAGAGTCTCGGCCGTTTACTTGAACAATGGATTTTTCGAATCCCTCGTTCGAACTCGAACCAAAAGTCATTTCACGTCCTCCGCTAAGTCTAACACTGCAATTCTACCTCTGATATATCGGACTACCCGGCTTTTCAAACCTATTCTGTTTCCCTTGGCGCTTTCCACTGTATTATAATATTCTGTAACTTGAATGGTGACCTCAAGCAATTCGAATACCGAATTTACATGTAAAGTTCTTATCACCGACTGCTGACTCGAATTTTCGATCTCCACGTGGGTGTCGAAAAGCGTGTTTGAATTTTGGCGAAAATACTAGCAAATAAAGTGACGCGAACGATTAATTCTGCGTTACCAAGAGCACGTGATCGTTATTGAGAATCTGTGCTAACTCAACGCTCCAGTTGCCTGGATTTCTTACCTTTCCTCGCACAGCGAGGTGTGCATTGTGTTCTTTGTTCAAGGAGGCAAGCTCTTGCCAAGTAAATTGTCTTTTTGTTGTCATGTCTTAGCGAGAACGCTTCGCGAATTCGACATTCAGCTGTGACTCCTCAGACTATCTGGTTCGGAAACAGAAGAGCCGATTAAATGCTAGTGTCGTCTAATCTTTGACTCCTTTTATTATTTTTTTTTTCATTTGACCAATCAAAAGTTAGTGTTGTGATGTCGTGTGTGCGTGGGGGGGAGGGCGGTGTAGACGTCGACATGCCGGCCATTTTCGACGTCAACTCTACCCTCGGAAGTCTTATAGACTTCTCAGTCAAAACAAATGGAAACTCCTTGTAAATGAGCCAACAATGTTGAAAATTAATTCCATATTTTGTCGGCGAGTGGCTACATTACCTTGAGGGCATCAAACTACTTATTGGACTTCATACTGCAAAATATGCTCATTCGAGATGTCACATAACGTAAACCTTTCTTTCGGACGTTGAATACGATTAATACGTGACATTATGCTGTTGGCGATTGCGTTACAATTTTAGCATTCTCATACATTGTCTTATAAACGGCTAAAATTGTAACGCAATCGCCAACAGCATAATGTCACGTATTAATCGTATTCAATGTCTGGGCCGCCTGTGATTTAAGCTCCCTCAGCGTCCGGTCTCATCCTTCCTAATATGAAAAAGCCAGGAAAAACAAACAACTGAAATCAAACACTGTAAGCTGAAATCAAACACTGCCAGTGAAAACGCAAACGTTGTAGAGTGGCTATTTCGAGGAACACAAACCACAAAGGTTTGGCCGGATTTACAAAACGGAACAGGGCAAGGCTGTGAAATATTTACACAAGGCGTGGCAAAGTTTTGGGATTAACTAAAACCGTGGCCCACATTAGAGCTTACTAACAAAGGTTAGCTGTAATGTTACAGTTTTCATGTAATAGACGGTACAATCTAGCTAATCTGGCATAGTCTGGTAGATTACATTCTTGATATGTGCGTAACTCAGTTCAGGTGGAGGAAGTTTTGAAGACTACGGTCCTAGACTAGATATATTCTTAGGCTTCTGAAAAATCCGCTTCTTTCCACCATGTTACAAATAAAACAGCGGAAGCAGAAAGCTACATGGATACCCCTTCGACTCATCGCCTCTTCAAGAACTTATCCCGCCTATTGTCAGAGAGGACTCGTACTGGGAAGAACCGGCTTTTTCCAGCATACCTCATTTAAATACTCCTTTGAGAAACGCTTTCTTATTGCTGGAAGGGTGAAACGTCAGTCGAAGGGTGTATACAGATATTTGTTAAGGGGCTTTCCAAAGGTGGAAAATTGCAGTACAATCGAAAAAGCATCAATAAACCCCCACCCCCCCCCCCCCAAAAAAATCGCTGCTATCACTAATACAAAAAGTTAGCTTAATGCGACCGATTTTGTTGTTAAGGGCGTCTAGAAATTCTACAAGGGTATCTTCAGGCCCACACTAGATAGCAAAATTATCATCAATAAATTAATTAAAACGCAAATATAGTGCGAGAGATGAGGAGTAATGCTCCAGAGTATATTTCTCGTGATGTTGTAATTCCGGAAATAAGTCATTGTTTTCAAAAACAAGTTTGGCGAGCCGAATCAACATTGGAGTCTCTTGAACCCTTGCCTCCTGAAGAAGTAATTCGAGAGCTACTTATGCTCTCTTGGTGTCCACGTTTCCACTCCGACAAGCGCGTGAAAAAGGTTTGGGTGCCACGGTTTTAAGCCAAAATCATCCTTTTAACGATTGTTAAAATGTGAACTGATGTAGAAACAAGCCGCGAAAATGATAGTAGAACCTGGCAAAACAAATGACTGTCATTTGTTATCTGGTGTCATCTACCACCGGACAACGAATGGATTGTTTACGAATTAACAGTTAGTTCATGCTTAAATGTAATCAGTTTTCAAATGAAATAAAACTGTTCCTAAGAACACATTCAATAACCTTCAAATCAAATCTGTAACATAGATTGAAATATTTTATACACACCGTTTCAAGAATGACAATACAGTGAAACCTGTATTAAGCGGACATCCTTAGGGCACTCACTAGTGTCCGCTTAGTACAGGGTGTCCGCTCTAAACAGGTTCTAATAAATTGTGCAATATTAGTTAATTATTAACCCTTTTGTAAGCTTTTACAAGTAAAAAGCCCTTGAGGTGTCCGCTTATTGCAGGTTTTGTAAAACGAAAAGGGGTCAGTAATATTGGTGTCCGCGTCTGCTTAACAGAGGTGTCCGCTGAATGCAGGTTTATTTTACAGTAAATGTGGGAAGAAAATTTAGGGACTCAACCTGGTGTCCACTAAATAGAGAGTGTCCGCTTAATGTGGGGTCCGTTTAATACAGGTTTCGCTGTGCTGCAATCCTGATACTTAGATAACTTAGAATTTTAAAACATTTATCCCTTTACCCCTTAGCAAAATACACCATTTATTAACTACTGAATTTCATTCAGCGATCAGCAATATCTCACAACTTTTCGTCCGGTGCGGTACAGGAACGTTATACATTCTACACCACAAGGCTTAAGACAAAGAAGCGTTTGAACTGGGCAAATACATTACAACTAATAAAACTACAGTGAACTGTGTCTGAGAACTTTATCTTTCTTTTACTTTCTCGGACACATTCAGGACAAGCGACACAGCTATGTAAAACCTAGGAGATGTCCGCTTTTAGAGGGCTCTAGTGCAATCTGTCGTAGACGGGACACTGCATGATGTGATAGTTAACAAATTGACGTCAGTTTTTCATGCGTCTGTCCTCTTACTGACAATGAATTTCGCCATAACATTGTCAAAGTAGCTGTGGATCCACGAGGCCATAGCCGAGTGGATCCGCAGACTACTTTGACAATGTTTTGACGAAATTCATTGTCAATAACAGAACACACGCATGAAAAACTGACATCAATAGCTGTTATTGCAGTTATCAGCGGCTTGACACACAAACGAGGCGAAAGGATCAATTCTGCACTGTATTGACCCTTTCACCTTGTTTGCATACCTATTAAAACAAAAGAATATTGGACCGCAGACTCAACTCCAACTTGTTTTTTACGATAACAAATTGTCAAATTGCCCGCTCTCGCTCGTTGACACATCGCATAAATTATAAATTCATGTCTGTCCGCTTATTGACAATAAAAATTAGCCAATGAGCGCGCGAGAATTTCTGCAGTTATCGTAAAAAAAATGTTGGTGGATACATATATACATCTCTGGCTCTAAGAAAGAGATGACATGGCCAAATACCCACTAGCTAACTACCCACTAAAAACTACTTCTGCATAGATTCTTATTACAGTCCACAGATAGGTTTAAATCAAATTTGCTGTCGCATAATTTCTTCCCTTTAAAAGAACTATGTTATGGTAAAATTGAGTAATGTTTAGTACAAACTTAACTTCAAATATATGAAAGTTAAAAATAATAATTTGGTAAGGTAAAAAAAAAACACTCTCAAACTGAGAGAATGGCGAAGAGGTCTGGGCATAATTACGCTGTACTAAGATTGAAAAGCTTGAAAAATTTAGAGTAAGTCTTTCAAGACCCATTGAACGTAACATACTGTACATATCTAATCCAACCACTACAGGCTAAAGGCGACGAAATACGAGATACAAAACCCTCAACTTGTCGCGCAACATGAGCAAATTTGTTGCGTGACAAGTTGTGACTTTGATGAAAAACGAGCAACAAAGCCAAAATTTGTTGCTCAAAGTAGACCCGTGCTCTACTTTTCGCAACAACTTTCTTCAACCCGCAACACATGTTTTTGTTGCGCGACAAGTTGATCACGCAAGGTGAAAAACGCGAAACATCGTCCCAATACTTGCAACGAAACAACGTTGCGCGACAAGCTGAGGTTTTTTGTATCTCGTATTTCGCCGCCTTAATACACAAGAGGCACTGTAATACATTGGGTTCTTTACAGAATCCGCTATATTCAGTTGGTCACAACCTATTGAGGAAACACTGAACACAATAAAAGAAATGTTCTTTCATAAATTCACTTGCAGAATAAAAAAAAAAAAAAATGGCTCTGCCAAGCTCAACTATCATAAACAAGGCCCAGGAAACACTACATGTCATTATGGCGCCATGGCCATGTGACAGTTCTAGTAAGAACTATTCTTGACTAGTTATGAATTGGAGCAAGTTACAAGTATTTTGAACATTATTGTTTCCGAGGAGATTTCCAACATTTCTAACGCTCCTCCAAATGTTAAAAAAGCCTCAGTCATTCCTGGAGCTAGTAAATTTATGTTGTTGTGTTTGCTGTCCCAGTCTCTTGAGATGTCCAATGTGAGAACCAAGTGCCTGGAAGAATGTATCCTTGTAGTTGTACCTCACACCAAACTCCTTGCACGTTTCACGTACAATGGGAGTTATTTCTGGATAGTAAATCTGACTCACGCCTGGGAACAAGTGGTGAGTAGTTTGATGGTTCAAAGCACCTGGGAAATGGAAAAAAAATCACTGTCGACAACAACTTAACTGTCCCCATCAAGATTTTAATCAATACCTCCTATTATCTAATAAAACTCGTCGATCATCTACATGTACATGTAGGTCTGCAATTTTCTCTTCTCGGTTTTTCGCAATGTTGTAAGACACGATCTCTTGTGTTTGATATAATACATAACCACACGTTCTTTAGGTAGTTGAAAGGGTCCTGATCTCTGGTACAAGTTTCTTTTGCATTTTGTATTGCATGCAGAACTGCATGCATGATTTTGAGAATGAAGAACTGGAAGAACATAAGCATCCTATGTACAGTAAACTCTCGGACACTATTTTTAAAAACGAATCGAAGGCTACAAGAAAAATAGCAAATCCGAGAAAAAGACACCTCTACAGACAGCATAATGTGGTTATATCCGGAGCACGTAAACTACTAAAATGTTGCGAGTTTTTCATCAACATTATTGTACTTATCATTATCAGTAGTGCAGTTCACCAAAAACGCATCCATCACTGGAAGGTGATTCCTTTGAACTGTTAAATGTATGGTCTTGCTGTGATATACTTATTGAGCAAAGTCCAAGCTAAGTGTTTCATCACACGATGTATTCTCATGTGAAGCTTTTTTCACTGTCAGTCTCGAAATATCTTCCTAACCTGTGAAAACATTGAAAAACCAGCTGTCTGTGGCATAATCCTGAGTTGTTTGTATCTGGAGCTCTGCCCTGCAAGAAGATTTCAAGAATAATCATTATCACAAAATAAAATAAGAAAAGAGCGCAAGTTGCACGACAATATTGGCATGGATTGCATGCATAGCACTTGAGTCACAACGCACTTCATAAGAGCACGTTTAAATGGCTGTTACTCTTATTTGTGCATTGGTATAAAGTCTCACAGGCACACAATTCATGTAAATGCTACGTAAAAAGGTACATGTACATGGAAAAGGTAAAGTCTGCATACGAGCCAAGTGACCCATCAGGCCGGAGTTTATCCCCTGATGAGATGCTAGTCCATTGCAGGTTACCGCAACATTAAATTTGCTGGTACCCATTTACACACCTGGGTGGAGGTAGGCACTGTGAGAGTAAAGCGTGCTTTGCCCAAGAGCACAACACAATGTCCCCGACCAGGGCTCGAACCCGGACCGCTTGACTCTGAAGTGAGCGCACTAACTGCAAGGCGACTGCTCTTCCACTATCTAAGGCTAGGCTGCATAATGTACCTAATACTATGTAACTACAATATTCACTCTTCCCCCTCTCCATCTTTTTTGTTACAGTGTATTTAATTCCCGCCCTCCTTTTTTGCAATGGTACCAAAAAGCGATATTGCAATGCTCAGTTATGTGCAACCAAGCTGATTTAAATTAAAAATTAAAAAATTGCATTAAACATTGCACTTAATTACCAATCTTGTGTCATCTTTCCATCTTTCTCAGGATCCACCCAATCTACCTGCAAGATTTAAAGTAAAAAAAGGTAACCAAAGGTTACAAAAGGTTGTGTGAACTCTAAATATTACTTACATCAAGTTTAGTTAGGCTTTTGATCACTTCAAGGACTGGATGTTTGACATAGTATCTAGAATAAATCTGTTTTAAAAAATTCATTACACTAACCTCACTCACAACATGAGATGCCTGGAAGGTCAAAGCCAGCCAGTAACTGGCAACAATGTCTGCAATAATAAAGAGCACAACCTAAAGGAATAAAAAAAAAAAAATCTTGTTTAATTTAATGTTTCAGTGCTTTTAGTGAGACTCTACACTCCTCCAAGCTATGGCAGGTAGTCTGCCGTAACTCAATCACCAGCTATAATATTAGCAGTACTGTTGTAATGCAGGCCCCCTTATGGTTTTCTGATGGGTGCTATGCCAGGGCAGGACTTCACCTACATGAAATCCTATTGTAAGTGCTGTATTTTGAAATCAGCGCTCATGTGATATACAAAGGCAAAACTTATGGGTCAAATTCATTCATTTGTGAACTTCTTTGAAGCTACCATAAGTGCACATGTAAGTGGCTAAATGCTAAATAAATTAAATAGTGCATTAGCCGGCATGAACATTTAACTCACCATTTTCCATACTGAGAGCAAAAGACATGGGAGAACTACTCTGTAAAATAAGAAGAACAGCTTGCCACCAAGAAACACAGTCAACTGTGACCTGGAAGGAGGATTTACACGAATAACACCTGAAAGAGGAAGACTGTGTTTTACTACTCGTAACATCTCCTGTTTCAAACTGAGATGCTGACGAAATATTTATTTGACCTACATGTACAAAACATTGTGCAAAATAATCTTAGAGATGGCTGGAAAATAAAGTGAGAGGGGAATATGCTTTAGTTTTCAGTGATAAGTCATTGCCTAACTCATGTTAGTTTTGATTTAATTGAAGAGATGGAAAAATCAGGGTACTTAAAGTATCTCTCATTTTGTCAAAGCAACATTTTACGCCTTTTGGCCCAAGAACACATGCAATCCTGGTGGATGCACAAATCTCCACAACACCGTTTAGTTACAACAGGTAGATACATATACAGTGAAACATCCAGGATGGTGTGTACACAGAACTAGTAGTTTATAATTATGCTCAGTAATAACTGAATGAAGTCAACTCACCATTTTTCTTTATAAGGAACATTATTGTTACATCCTGAATTCTAGTCTTCAGTCCAAGCTTTAGAAAATGAGAAACAAATGGAAACTATCAGAAAGAGGGAAGAAATAATTGCTTAAACAAGTAATTCAATGTTAGCATTGACATGTACATGTAATTCTTGAAAACCATTGAAGACCATCAGGTTTATCAATTTGGCCAATAATTACAAAGTCATTATTTGGTAATAATTATTAGGCAACTTGTCATACATGTAAATCAAGGCCAACAGACATTAATTTTGGGAAATACCCATTACATCTTAAAGCACTTTTAATTTCTAGAGGTCAAAGGGACTGCATTAATTCCCGTAACTTACCAAACAGTAAACAAGGGGCACATAGACATGTTGATATAGATATCGAGGCACCCACTGTTGATTCCACTTTATCCGTCTTATATCCGGATGCTGACAAACAATTGATACAGAAAGGAATGTCAATAAATTATTGTTTAGCTAATGAAACAGCCACAAGAAAACTCTGGATATAAAACTGATACAAGCAAATAACTGCAAAATTTAAGCATATCGAATAAAAATTATACATGTCTATAAAGTTCTTTTTTTTTTTAATTTCAGTTAATTTTTATTATTCTCAAACAATATGTATGTAATTATTACAACCGTTTGTAGGAAGAATATCACAAGTTGAAAGCAGCATTGATGCGTATAGTTTTAGCTTGTTTGTTTGTAAATAGGAAACAGTTTTACTAATTTATTTTCTTTGTACTTACATCCTCAGTTGTGACGATATCAGGATCCAAGCCGTCAATGTTGGTGTACGGATGATGACCAAATGCATGCTAATGATACCAACATAATTAATGTTATGATTTAATTAACAAATCAAGAAGCCTACGCCGTGTATTACACTGTGTTAAAACACGACGGGCATTTGAGAACACGAGGGAAATGTAGAAAACACGAGCCAATAAAGTGATAAATCAATATAGATTTACACGTTCTTCGATACATGTAGCTTGACAAAACGCGACTTCTCGACTGTTTTTCTTCTTCTTCTTTATTTGTTAAGTTAACCTCCTCTTCAAAACTTTCTGTTGCTTCGCTGAGAACGCCATCACAAATTTCTTGTTTTTCGCTATCTCTAAAAAAATGTTGACTAGAGGTAATGTCATGAAAAACAGTAAAACACACTTGTTCTATGTTTTATATTCTGATAAAACATTGGTTTTTGACCAATCAGAGCACGCGCAGGGTCCTATATATGTTATAAACTGTTTTAAAAAATTACATCAACATGGTTACGTGATCCTAGGGTCAGTTATAACTCCACTAAAACCTGAGCCTTGAAAACCAGAGGTAATGCATGTGCCTGCAGATTTTGTTTAAAACTGATTTGGTTTTTATTCAATTGCGTCAAACGTCAAGTTTACAAGAAAAATTCTGAGATCTTGATGAAATTTTCCACTACAGTGTATAAACCAACAAAATGTCCACTCCAAATAACACACTAATCGTACCCCTAATTAAACTTCTTGTGAGTTAAAACAAATAAGACAACACTAAAACAGCCTGGAAGAACATGTGACATTAGGAGGATATTAATACTAACATGCATTTTACAAAAATTCTCCTTTCTTGTATGCAAATTGCCCCTTTAACCATTTCAAACAATATTCCTACTAATAACATATTACTTTATAATTATGGACAGAGACAATCTATATGCTACCCATTATCTTAGAAGTCATTCTGATAATGAGTCTGGATAATACAATGAAGAAGTTAGACTGTCACATAAAGCTGATTGAAAATGGAAACCTTCTATTGATGTACAGTGTATGCAGCCATATGCAGTGTATGGGAACTCTTAAATGAACCAAACTAAAAACAAATTGAGCCTTAGTGGCAAATTAACACTAACCTGATAAATCCAGATATAGAATGATGCACCATTTAAGAAGTCATGTATATGACCAACTACTCTCCACAATATAGGATGACTGGTCACAGCACAGTGGCTTAAAGTTCAAAACAACAGAAAGTATTACTACAATCATATAAACTGAACAGGCCTTTGTCCACCAAAAGAGGTTAGAAGTGTCTTATGTAATTTGAAGGGTGGTGAATGGTTAATCCATGACTTGTGAAGGCAGTGCCTCACCAAGCTAGATTGAGACTTCCTCAGCTTTGCAAAAAAAATAATTGAGACTCAAAGATAGCAATCCAAAAGTCTCAGCTAGCCAGACTTTGAAATTTGACAACAATTCTGTGAGATGCATATGCTAAAGGACCATTTGCCACTGCTGCATGTGTAATTTGCTCTCTCAAGCCAGTGCTTGCCTTTTTTCTTCAAATGCATAGTTTCATTACCTTTTCTGTAGCTAGTCTGGTGCAATGCAAATTTTTTTTTGCTAAGTTCATATAAGTCATTTGAGACTTGCTGCACTCCTAATCTAAATAGTTACATCACAAAATTAATGGGTTTACAACAACTTAAACTTCCCATCACTATAATAATAAAGTTTAGAATTCACGCGTCAGGAAAAATGTCTTGAGATTTATCAGCCGAGGTCTTTCTGGTAGGTACACCCAAGGGGGAGACTTAAATTACCATGACGACATAATCCTTACCTGGAATCATGATTGTTTACTAGTCCAATCATAGCACACATCCATCCCATAAAAGCCGCAGCAATGCAAGACAAAAAGAAATTATCGGCCAACCAGAACATCTGCAGAGAACAATTCAGAGAACAACATCAAATACTAAATTGTACTTCAGTATAGTGTTAAGCATTGATAGCAATGGTTATGTCAGAATTACAAAATTACAAATGATTAGTTCAACAAACAACCCTTTGTGTGTATTGCAGGCCTATCGTATTACAGTGGAACCCCTCCTTACAGTCACCTCTTTGATACTGTCACCTCATTATTATACAGGGCTGTCATTAAGGGCTGTAACCTGTAACACCTCTTATGGCTGAGTATGCTTGATTTTCCCTTGACGCTACAGGTGAAACTGCCCATTACTGAAAGAATTTACCCACAAAGTAACAAATTTGCTATGGGTGTGGAGAACAAGGGTTAATGACAGCCCTGTTATGGCCACTTTTTTTTGTCCTGCTGAAATGCCCATGGATACATTTTCTTATAAGAAAACCCTTTTAATGCAGCCACCCCATTAATACAGTCAATGGCCACATTCTGAAATCTCAAACCTGTATAATCCTCTATAATTACACCCCATTTATATGGCCACTCAAACCAGTTATGTTCATCTGTTAATATTGTATGAAGTAATTGAAGTTTCAATTTTTAAAAATTATCTGCATTCCAGACACTTATTAAAGAACAATTGTTTAGAAGTGCAATTGTGATATCTCTGTTAGCTTCTGTTAAGATGTTACTCGATTTGGACCAGTCTCGAAATATGAACGTACCCTGTTAATACGGCCACCCTGTTAACATGGCCAAATATTATTGGCCCATTGGTGACCATACTTGTGAGGTTCCACTCTATATTAACAGTAATTTATATGGTTCAAAACACATTGCAGGCTTATGATAAACGCAATGCAATACTTTTTTGAGGATTCCAACTTCACCAAAAGTGACTCACAATAGCCCTTTTCACAGTTAATTTTTCTCATTTGCATTACAATGTAATCCAACGCGGATGTGAGGCAATTTCGGGCTAAAACTAC
Source organism: Orbicella faveolata (assembly GCF_042242905.1). NCBI lineage: Eukaryota > Metazoa > Cnidaria > Anthozoa > Scleractinia > Merulinidae > Orbicella > Orbicella faveolata. The sequence continues at coordinate 7,421,246 of NW_028301558.1, read as the reverse complement.
AAAATAGCCCGAAATTGCCTCACACACATGCTAGATTTTATTGTAATGCAAATGAGCAAAGGTAACCATGAAAAGGGCTATTGCATGCCTATAAAGTTTCTTTGGGGGTTCACTGATCATTGCAATCACTGCATTACACTAACCTGAGCACTCCAAAGAAGAAGTAACACTGTTGGAATTCCGATGTAGCGTAGCCACATCCATGCTGAAAACTTGGGGTTCTAATAACAAAACCATAATTTAGCTATTGTACAATTCCTCTCGTACATAACCAGGGGGATACTCAAGGAAAAATAGTGGGAAGGCCAGGGCAAAGGATTATTCTGAGTGAGCAAATGGTAAGATTGTCATCTTGGTTCTTTAGGGGAGGGGGTGAAAGTGGCGAGAAGAAGTGATATCATAAAAGTTATTTAAGAGTGCCTGCCTGTAAAAATCAGACAAATTCTTAATTTCGCGGCAAGGGTCGAAAATTCAATTTCGCTCATATTCTTGTGGTAGATAGGCTAGGGCATGACAAAAACTACTGGATAGTTTTTTTTGGCAAAATATCCTTTTATTTCAAAGAAATATGCAAATTACCAACTTCCGTTAAAATCGTCATTTGACGCACCATTTTATTAAGCAAGTTTGAGAGCCTCGCATGCAAAACCACATCATTCTTCCGTCTTTAAAACACTCAAATATTTTTGTCCAATGTTTAAATGTGTACTGGGTTGGTTTTAGGGGATGTTGAGTTGTCTTTTTGGGTGCAAAATAATTAAATTTCGAAGACAGGTATTTCATTCACTTAAAAGTACTTCGTGAATATAATTGATTTTCACCATGTGCAAAACCTTCAAATGGATTAAGCTTCTGGTGGTTGAATCGCAGAAGGATGATCTACAGATTCCTGTAAAAATTTCTGTGGGCAAATGATTGTGAGCGACGCGAGAGCTTTTCAAAGTACGTCAAAAATGCAAATATTTGACCATCCGTTGTCAAATTTCAATTTACGGGTTAGACGTATATTTTAGCATGGGCCACATGACTTGACCTATAATAAGTTGAAATAGACACAGAGCTGATAATTTTGAAATGTTCTAACCTTATTTGTTGCAAAAGGCAGGTCCAAAGCCGATTTGACGTGTTTCTAGTCGATCTCTCACCATTCGTCGTACATAGAGCAGAAGTTTGCTTTTGTTTACACAAGGTTAACGTCCGATGTACATCGCCAACTGTCAACCTATTATTCGTCGAATACCATGGATCTGTGACCATCTTTCTACGCATATGAACATCACTGCATCTAAAATGGCTGAGTCATTTGTAGATAGTTGCTTGCTTTGCACTGCGCCAAAATAATGTGTTTGATTGATTGCTGACCATTGCTGATAAGCGTGTCGGCGCAGCACAATCTTACAGCCGTTATTTGTTCGTCACGCAATGCTGTCACGGCATATGCTGCATATTTTGATCCATTTTGTATAGAGCACTCTCAGGATAAATGAAACAATTTAATCATTGTTCATCTGTTTGTTCCTATATATAATAATATGTGTATATCTATATAATCGTATTCTATAGTGTACGTGGCCTCGGTCCAAATCACGTTTGTTGTACGTTTTGATGTTTCAGACAACAGCTGATAAAGCTAGTGCCAGTACTCACTAGAATTTTAAAAAAATCGCCATGAAACAAATTATAGATCAATGAAGCAAGAACTAGCTGAAATGAAAATAGGAAATCACAACGTGTCTAATTCATGTGAAAAACAGACTACATTTAATTAGTAACTACACAAGTAAATAGCCCTGGCCATGCCATTTTATTTGGCGTATTTTGTTTGCCCAGTGGCGAGGCATCGGTATGTTTGTAACAGAAAATAGAGGACTGTTGTCAATACAGTCCAAAATTATTGTCAGTAAAATATTGTAAATAAAATACCTATTGACCGGTTACCTCCACGGCCACCATTTAGTCGTTCCAATAAGGGTTTCACTATTGTCTTTACCCCTATCATAGGGGTAAAGACAATTCAGCGGCCACCCAAAATTTAAACACTTTGTTTTGGAAAGGGCGATGGTAGATAAGGGTCCGAAATTGAAGGTGCATGACGAGTGATAATTCAAATACACGTCTATCATGATTGTCTTGAATTGACTCCACGTTCACCAAGAAATTTATAACCCGATAGTGAAAAATTAAATATTCAGGGTACACCTCTATTTAAGCGGCTAGCCCCATAGTAAGCGGTCACCACCCATTTCCCCAGGGGTAGCCCACTGTATTACATGTAAATCAAAAATAATTGCACAGCCAGCGCGAAAAGACCTAGGTATGAGTTTAGCGTTACAGTATTACGTAGGCCATGTAGGTAGCGGTGGTCGAGTAAAAGATATCAACAGGGGCAATGGTAAACTATTCATTCTTCTCATTTCTTAATTTAATCTCTTCCTACTCAACACGATTGTGTGCTCCCAGTGGTTCCCAGCTTTACGGAGCCTTATGTATTAGGATAGAAATTGTCCTACCCCCACCCCCTAAAATGGGATGACAGTATTGCGTGACAAAAAAGGAACCGCTGCAAGCAAGGATTCAAGCCATCAAACCATGATGATCGAACGTAATATTTTGGTGTAGTGCAAAGCAAGCAACTATCTACAAATGACTCACCCGTTTTTGACTTAGATGCAGTGGTAATTATATGTGTCGAAAGAGGGTCACAGATTCATGGTATTCGACCATTAAATAAGTTGACAGTTGGCGATGTACATTGGACGTTATGTAAACAAAAGCAAACTTCTGCTTTAGGTGCAACGAATGGTGAGAGAAACACGTCAAATCGGCTTTGGACCTGCCTTTTACAGCAAATGAGGTTAGAACATCTCGAAATTATCAGCTCTGTGTCTATTTCAACTTAACATTGGTCAAGTCATGTGGCCCATGCTAAAATATACGTCTAACCCGTAAATTGAAATTTGACGACGGATGGTCAAATATTTGCATTTTTGACATACTTTGAAAAGCTCTCCTGTCGCTCACAATCATTTGCCCACAGAAATTTTTACAGGAATCTGTAGATCATCCTTCTGCGATTCAACCACCAGAAGCTTAATCCATTTAAAGGTTTTGTACATGGTGAAAATCAATTATATTCACGAAGTACTTTTAAGTGAATGAAATACCTGTCTTCGAAATTTAATTATTTTGCACCCAAAAAGACAACTCAACATTCCCTAAAACCAACCCAGTACACATTTAAACATTGGACAAAGATATTTGAGTGTTTTAAAGACAGAAGAATGATGTGGTTTTGCATGCGAGGCTCTCAAACTTGCTTAATAAAATGGTGCGTCAAATGACGATTTTAACGGAAGTTGGTAATTTGCATATTTCTTTGAAATAAAAGGATATTTTGCCAAAAAAACTATCCAGTAGTTTTTGTCATGCCCTAGCCTATCTACCATGAAAATATGAGCGAAATCGAATTTTCGACCCTTGCCGAGTTATTTTCCATTTTTATGGACAGGGACTCTTAATATGTTTGGCATACATGCATTTCTATTTAAGGCGGCTGAAAACAGTTTCTAGCACTTAGATTGTGATGCGTCGTTTATAACTACTCTTTATCACTAAATGCTACAATCATGGTATCAAAAAACTGCCCAATCATTGGTGAAAGTGTGTTTATCATTTTTGTGACACAATAAGTTACCATGGCAACAGTATGACATGCTGAAAACACCCCTAATTACAGCTTTAGTAAAGCTTTAAAGTCAATTGTTAAAGCACAGTTAATGGAGCGTGACACTATTTACGCACAATCACTAGCTTACTATTGTTAAACGTAACGCAATAGAACTGTTATGTGTTAGAACATTATAGAAGTCTTTCTTGTCTAGTTTAAACAATATTCACAATAGCCTTTCACGCATGCATGTTGCAACAACTTCTGGTTTAACTATATCGTGCATTTTGTATGGCTAGTATTTTAAATAGCCCCATTCTTGTTTTGTTCAAGGCCACATGGGCTCTGTACTTTTCATGGCACACAATTTTATATTGGTTTAAACCCAGACCATTGCTATGGTAACCTATTGTGTCACGAATATGATAACAACATGTTCACCAATGATTGGGCAATTTTTTGATACCATGATTGTAGCATTCAGTGATAAAGAGAGGTTATAATGACCCATCCAAATTTAACTGCTGGAAACTGTTTTGAGCCACCTTAACCTATAATTTTACATCATACACAAAACTGAACACAATATTGTTACGGAAGTTGCAGGTTTTAATAACATACAATTTTCAAACAGGATTAATGAAACTACAAAATTATTTGTAAATGACAAGACTTTGCAAAGTTTCTTGTTTACTGCATGCTTATCACTCTCATTTGTACCTGATCAGTTTCCTTGAAATATTTTTTGACCCTGTCTCTTACTGTTTGATAAAAGAGGCTGCAGGTAAAGAAAATTAGCAATTTGTTAGTAATCTGACAAATTTAATCTAATTTTTTATATTAATATACAAGGCTAAAAACTAAGTTTTTAACTTATTGTTATCATCAACCCTCATGATGACAATAAGTTGAAAATGTTTGGTTTTATAGTCTGCAATTTTTCTGGTTATTGGCCTTGTACAAACAAAATGTACATGTACAAACTTTTACCTCTTTTAGTGCATTATGTAGAACAAATTTTACTGTTCTTTCTGTATTACAACTGTTACTCACAATGACGTCTCTGTAAGCAAATTATCAAATAAATTCAGTTTCTAAGAAGAATAAATGTGATAATCAATTTATAAACCCTCTCGAACACATGTATGTGCACACATACCACTTTTTCCCACCCAACCTCCTCAATCTACCTCCTCCCTGTTCTGCACTCACTAGATGCCAGTTTCTAGTGAATGGAAAGCCTCCGGCCAGCTAAGCGAGATACTTGTAGATTCATGATTTTTCTATCCAAAAGCTTTTCTTTTTTGGTCACACTGGGTAACATCAAAAGGTGCACTCACAGCCAAAGGCTGAGCCATTTGCTAACCAATATACCTGCCAATCTGACAGTATTGTGTTACTGAGTCTTGAATTCCTTTAGTGATTAATTTGTTAATTGAAAAACTGTTATACCATATCTATTAAGTAGCTGCCTAACCTTAATTGATGACCTCATAGAGAAAGAGATTATTGACAGTAAGATGGAAATTAAACATAGTGCCATTAACTTACCCACGTTCCGGAAATGTAGGTAACTCGTCTGAGATCAGCTCTCCAACATAATACTTTTCCAAGACCCTAATCGAGACAAAAGGTACAGTTGTGTGTTAAAGGTTTATAGCTACCATCCTTCGTGAGCATAGAAGACTTATATGAACTTGTTCTTCCTGCAGAACATTAGATCAACGATGGGGTTAATTGGTTGGCACAGTGACAGAATGTGGTGTCCACTAGCTACATGTACATTACACAGTTCATTTTTCTGGCTAGAGAGAGAGGCATAAATAGAAGGCAGGGCTGTTGTAAAGCTCTTGTCATGACCCCTTGAACATAAGGGTACCACAACTCATACATTTAAAAGTGAAAGGGGAAGCACAGCAGAGGAGAGCTGGAGTGGCAGGAGGAAGAATGAAATGGGAAAAGGGGGAAGAGCAGTAGAAGGCTGGATGGAAAGGAGGCTGTTGGGTGAGGGAGGGGTGGAAAGATGACGACAGATGAGGGAGAGGGGGTAGGTAACAGAGAGCAGATAGAAAGAGAGAGGGGGAAGGTGGGGTGATAGAGAGAAGAAAGAAGGGAAAGACCTGGAAAGGTGGAAAAGGAGGGAGCAGGAGAGGGAGAAAAAAGATTGGGGTGGGGAGGGCTGAGAGTGACACAAAGGAGAGGAAAGGGGAATGAGAAAGAGAAGAGGGACTTTATACAGAGGCTGGGCTAACAAAATTATTATTCCTACATTTCTTATGGATCACAAGTTAGAAATTCATATAAGCCTGTAGTCCTTCTGCTTTCCTGACCCTTTCATTCTCACCTAACCTAAAAGCATCTCACCTCAATGTAGAGAGCAATTTAACAATAGTCTTGATTTCATTGGCTGGAGTGGACAATTATATTTTCATTGCACCAGCATGAGCTTGTTTCATAGGCCAGCTCAATAATGTTGCTGCTATTTTCTGAATAACTGAGACCCTAGCTAAGCAATGACTATCTGAAACACAGATAAGCAATGACTATCTGTCTGTCTGTCTGTCTGTCTGTCTGTCTGTCTGTCTGTCTCTCACTTCTGAAGTTAACTTTCTGACTAGCAGATTCAATGTCAGCCTGCAAGCAAGATAATTCTTGTGAGTGGCAAAGTTGCTTGGACAAGTCAGCGAGCAAAGGCAGCATTCTAGCACTATGAGTATCTGAGGAAATGTGTGCCTGCTCGCAGGTAATTACCTGGGAGGCCAGCTGACTGCCTACCATGATTGACTGACTGACTGACTGACAGCATGCATGCATGTGCAAGAGTGTGTGGTCACATGGGATAAATGTGAATGATAGAATAATGAACCATGGAAACTAGTGCAGAATGAAAAGATGACTCAAAGATCATTAGTTTTGACTAATCTTTTGATTTCAATTTTGTAGTTTAAATTTTCGCCAAGCTATTTAGACTTATCCACACAACTTTACTTGCTTATAAAATAGATTTAAGTATTAAACGTACATTCCTGCAAAAATACCCTGAGAACTGCAGTATCTTGTTCATACACGTAACTCAGACGATGTCATTATGTAACCCTCTTTTCAGCCTTTCTTTATTACTTGCTATAATTGTATTTTTGGGCTCTGATGGCCTTTTAGAATCCCACGTTTTAGCTCTCAAACAGATAAATAATTGCATAACTATGATTAAACTATTTGTAAAAATGCTTCACATACGGACAGGTAAGCTGATCACCGTCAGGGAGGTCAAAATACAAAATTTACTCTTCGACGAGTTCAAGTCTTTAGACTTGAAACTAAGCTTACTTTTGTACTGAATCACTAAAAGCGTGGTACGTCTCGAACACAATCGTCACGTCTCTCCCTGCACCCATCAGCAGCATATCTTTACCACCTGGATGACGGTTGAGGAATTTACTAACATCGTACACCTAAAAAAGAAAAATAAATAAGGTCAACAACATGGATCATGATCGCTGCCGATCAAAACTGGCGCGTAAATTCTAAACTCAAGCCTTACCTTTCCTCGAACCGCCACGTGAGCATTGTCTTCCTTGTTCAGAAGACTAAGTTCTTCCCAAGTAAATTGCCTTTTCTTTTCCATGCTAGAATTTGGGACCGCAAAAGCCAAGACTTAGTGAGTTTCTCTTCTGTATGTAACTTTGTTACCAGCCCATAGTCTTTACCCGGTCAGATGCCGGCTTCCTGCTGATTGGTAGTCTCGCTCTCCTGAGCACGTGTTGAAGCTGTGCTGGAGGTCATTCAAGGAGACTGAGAAAAGCTGCACGTGAGATGAAATTTTCCGTTTACTTTCTTTATCACCTCTTTTAAACAGCTACGTGCGAGTTAAAAATCAATTCATACTTCTATTTTATTCTCAAAGTCTTCATAAATGGCAGCATTTGCACACCCAAAATTAAATTCCGATCGCGGACTTTTCGGCGTTTAATCCTTGAAGAATGCAAAAGCAAAACCCGACGCGTACGTAGGATGATTTTTTGAAGGTGTACTATATTTCGGCTGGCCAAACCAGCCTTCTCCAGGTACAATGAAAATTTTACATTGGGACGTGTTTTTATGTAGCCGATATTTACGTAATACCGGAAATACGTAAAAGTAATTGACAGTGTAAATTAAAGATAAGCCTACGGTAAAATAAAATAACATGATGAAAGAACATAATAAAACAATTGTATGTTATTAAATGGAAACGATTAATATATTTCTTCGCGGATGTTCAGAGCATCAGGATCAATTGTTCTGCCTTTTTGAATTAAAAAAAGTTTCCCTGGCCTTACGGATAGAGTCTCGGTTCGAAAAGATTTTTTCGATGGGGATTAATTGCATGTCGTTAGCATTGTGGTTAGGAGAGGACAGGAAATGTTCGGCCGCTGTAGTAGGTTTAGATTTGTTGTTAGGATTATCTATGGTATAGACTACGAGTAGTCCCTCTTTCGCTTAGTCCGTCGTGCGTAACGCGAAAGAAAACCGCGAGAGAAAAATGACCGCGCGAAATCCTGGGGGCGAGGAGTGCGCGTGTCGCGCGCTCCTCGCCTCCAGGGTTTCGCGCGGCCATTTTTGTCTCGCGGTTTTCTTTCGCGTCACGCAACGACGGACTAAGCGAAAGAGGGACTACTCGTAGTCTATCTATGGTACGGCGGTGTTCATTGAATCGGTCTTTTAATCGTCGTTTCGTCTCTCCTATGTATTGTAAATTACAGCGGTTAAATTGAATCGCGTGGATGAGGTTTTTAGTGTCACAGGTCAGGTTAGATTTTATGGGGCGCGTTTCCCCGGTAGAAAAGAAGGTATATGTAGTAAGTCCGTCAGAAATGTAGGGACAAGTAGCACAGTTTTTGCCACAACGGAAAGAACCAGAAGGGAGTTGGAGATTAGAAGAATTAGAAGAGAGTTTAGCTGTAACTAGTAAGTCACGAAGGTTAAGTGAGCGTCTGAAGGCTACAACAGGCAAATGCTGAAAAACGTTTTTGCAGCGGTTAGAAGAGAGCAACAAATTGTAATGTTTTTTGATGATGTTAGGGATGTGAGGAAGTGATGGATTGAAGGTAGTTATAAATGGTATACGTTTAGGTTTGTTGACGTCTTTGGTTTGTAAAGAGAGTCTGCGGGGCATGTCGGCGGCTCGTCGTATTTGTTTGGTGACGAAATTATGGTAATAACCTCGTTTAGGAGGTAAGTGGTAAGTTGAGCCGCGCGAGTATTAAACGTGGCGTGGGTAGAACAGATACGTCGCAAGCGCAGTGCTAGACTGAAAGGAATGGCTTTTTTAGTAAGTAAGGGATGACAAGATGAATAGAGTAGATGTTGGTGTTTGTCTGTAGGTTTAGTGTAGAGGTCAGTAGATATACTACCGTCGTTAGTCAAAGAGACACTAACGTCACTAGAAAAGGTACGTTAGTAGAAGAGTGTGAACTGGTGAATTTAATGGTGGAGTGAATGTTGTTAAGATAATCGATGAAAATTTTTAGTTTGTCTGGACCTTCCGTCCAGATCATAAAAATATCATCGATATATCGCAGCCAAGTGTGGGGTTGAAATGGGGCATTTTCCAAAGCGTTGGCTTCGAAATAACCTAGAAAAAGGTTAGCATTAGAGGGGGCCACTTTAGTACCCATGGCGGTGCCATGGATTTGAAGATAGTGCTTATCATTAAAAGAGAAATTATTCATGGTGCGAATCATGCAAATGAGGTCACAGAGTGTGCCAGTAAGAATGGTATTATGACAGGAAGTACGTAAAAAATGCTCACAAGCATTAATACCTTGATTATGTGGGATATTAGTATATAATGATGAAACATCAGGTGTAACTAGTAAGGAATTAGCGGGTAAATTACCGATGTTAAGGAGTTTGTTAAGGAAGTCGTTAGTGTCTTTAACAAAGGACGGCAGTTTATGAACTAAAGGTTGAAGGTGGTAGTCAACGAAGTGGGATATGCGTTCAGTGAGATGGCTTGGCTTAATCCTTGTCACACAAGAAGTCACGCAAGGGAGGGGCTGTAGGGGGGCGTGAGCTATGACAGTCACGATATTATAAGATTATTGAGAAGCTTAGGTACTGGGTGAGAAACGAAAATATACGATTTCAGGAACGGGATTTAATACGCCAAATTAGGCTATATAGGTGGTTTTCAATGTCACGCAACGAAAAAATAAATCGAAAACTATTCAGTGGGTAAAGTCAAGAAAATCTGATGTTACAGGAGATAGGTAAAGATCAGATGACACTTCTCTAAGTTTTGGGTCTCTGCGCAACCCTCAGATATTCGTCGAAATGTTTTGCGCAAATTTACAGAGCCCAGTATGGAGTCGCCATGATGGTGGAGCTCTGTGTTCCACCAACATGGCGGCCGGAAAATAGCGTGAACATCTGGAACTTACTTTGGCTATCTAAGCGACTAATTATCTGAATTGAACCAACAAACATTTACACAAGCACTTTTCTTAACACCTCCTAAAAAGGCTAAAAAATCACTAACGTGATCGGAGGGGTATGTCACGCACCGCCATAACTCTGAACTTAAAACTGCGTTGGTTCAATCTCGTTTCCAGAGCCCACGTGTCTTTTGGTCAGCGCTCCATGTCTTGACGCTGACCAAAAGACACGTGGGCTCTGGGAACGAGATTGGCGCTGGTTTAGAAAAAATGGCCGCGTGAAATCCTGGGGGCGAGACGCGCGCGAAGGTAAGGCAAGACGAAACTGACCAAGAAATCAATCACACAGCTTCGACTCAAAGGGGTCTTTTTGTAACGAACATTTCGGTCCTCTGCGGAGGAGAGAGATTCTCTACATGGGTGCAAAACTTTATGCTTGATTACCAGAGGCTGTTCGCTGTGCTTTAGACCGGACTTGAGTGAGCGGCGGAATTAAGGGGGTATGGTACCCTAAAATATGGCGATGTTCATGAAAGATTCAATTTCTTGGAAATACCAGACTTAAGACCCTTGAGGACTTGTCAAAAACATTCTGAAATGATCTTTCCGAATTTTTTTCTAGATGAGTGTGAAATTTAAGGAAAGTACAGAGTGGTATAAGTTTATTCACGTAGCAACGGCCATAGCAACGACTGTTTACTATAAGAAAGTGGCCAAAAATATAGTTAAGTTTTTACATATGTGAACGAAACTATTTAGAAATACTTTAAAGACATGCACAACTCGATTGGTATAATTAGTTGTGAAAAGCTTTGCCTCGAATTGCCATCACAGGCTCATTCATTTCCCTTATGAAAAGGAATATTTCCCACAACTGCGATAACTTTTTACAAAATAGAACAACCATTGCACCCCCTCCCCCGAGATCCAATCTGCCCCCCCCCCGCTATTTGTGGTTGTTAAATGCTTAATACTTCGCGTAAGAAACTTAAAGTGCATTTTTCTCAAATGTTTACTTTTGTACCGACTGACTTCGCGCCAACATTTCTACTTTGCAAGGTTTTTAAGTAGAATTTCTGAAACTTGGGCTCATCAAAGACCAATAGTGTCGTGATGATATAAACCAAAAAAATCGTAACATTTTAACGTCTGTCACGTGACATGGGATGATTTGTCCACTGGGTGTGGTATAGAATAAGTTTATTTCCAAATAAAGCCTGTAAAAAGCACTGAAAATAAGAGACTGTCAAAACCTACGCTCATTGCACAGATACGCTTACACGATATGCTTCTTTGACAGTCAAATCTTGTTTTGTAAAAGAGCGGGAAGTGTTGGCGTCAATACTGTAAAACACTACCTCAAAAGGCTGTGGCTGGTTTCCATAGCAACCATTTTGAATAAAACTGTCAAAAATTTAATTTCTCTTCTTGAGTGCAATAGCGCACAATTGATCTTTCTTCACCATATTTAAACAAACTTTTTGGTCCATTTTAGGGTACCATACCACCTTAAGCCTACGCAAACTTCTACTATGAAACAAAGCACATAGTAAAAGTGGGTCAAAAGTCTGCACGCAGGCTAAACGTATTTCAATTTTTAAAAAGTGCAAAACTCAAAGTAAAACCAAAGCCAATCATGGCTCGTTCGCACACGCCGTTTTCCCGCGTTTTGCATCGTTGACCTGTATTTGCTTAGAGCAAGAGATTATTCTCTTGCTTAGAGCCGATGGTATACTGGATCTCGTCTGCATCCTTTGTGACTGGTCAGAATGATTACTTAAGCTAATTTTACGAAAATCAAATTCAAACCACTCTAGGAAAGTCGCTTTTCGTTTGACTTTGCTCCTGGCTCGATGAAAATTTCCACATTTCCACAATTTTCTTTGACCTAATTGGTTAGAGCTGAATTTGTGCACGGTTTTTTAAACCAATTAGAAAGCTCGGTACTTAGAAAAGCGCCAATGCAAACCTTTACAGCGAAGCGTGAGGTTTTAAAGTTACTGATCCTTTAGTCTTACTTGAAATTAATATTTTTAGTATTATATTTTAAATATTCGCACGAAACTTCGGAGAAACGAGAAACTTCGCCATTTTGTAGAAGACCTTTATCCACCGCACACTAGTGGAAATTGCATGATAATTCCAATAATTAAATGGCAGCATTTGCATTATAAGTATAAATAGATGAACTAATAGAATTCTACTAATCGATATTAGTATCACCCAACTAGTGGACTAATGCAAATCCTGCATTTTGATTGGCTACGCTACTAGAGGACTATTAGTAATAGTCCTCGAGTAGCGAAATTGGCGCAATCGAGCGTGACGCTTTCTTTCGTTTTATTCCCAAATAAACATTTCTTTAACTTGCATTTGCTAACTTTATTATTGCCTTTTCTGTCCGACCAGTTGAGTGATACTAAAACAATTAGACCCTTCGCCCTCAAGGGCCACGGGTCAATAGCTATTGACCCGTAGCCCTTGTGGGCTACGGGTCTAATTGTTAACTAGACTTAATGATAATGCATATATATATATCGTGTTATTTCCACTATCGACTGCTGACCGTAAACAGGATTTTTTCAGGCGAAGATATGCACTCCGGTTAGCCTGAATGTCACTTAGGTTAGCGTTAATAACATTCCGGTTAGTGGATATCACTCAGTTTAGCCTAAATAACACTCCGGTTAACCTGAATATCACTCAGGTTACCCTAATAACACTCTGGTTAGCCTGAATATCACTCAGGTTACCCTAACAACACTCCGGTTAGCCTGAATATTACTCAGGTTACCCTAATAACACTCTGTTTAGCCTGAATATCACTTAGGTTAGCCTAAATAACACTCCGGTCGGTTAGCCTGATTATCACTCAGGTAAGCTTAAATAACACTCCGGTTAACCTGTTTACGGTTAACTCTCCGGCAATGATGGAGATGGTAACACGATTCAGTTCAAAAGTCTGCAGTTTGTACTCTACATTTTACCCCTGGTCTGCAGTCTAAATTTTACCCACCGTATGCACGTCTGGGTTTACACTGACCGCCTCCTCATCTTATTTAACAACCAGGAGTATAGTAGAATTTAAACTCTGACACCCAATTAATCTTGTCAGGAAAATTTACTTCTAAAGAAAACTGCATCAACTAAAAATGTTCTTAAAGTTTCGAAAAGTTCGTCTTCTTTTTAGCACTTGAGCGAAAGTTGATGGCTTCGTCGCTCGCTTTTGCGAGTTGCTCGCTCTTGAGAAGCTAAATTAATTTGTGCTACTTAATTTTTAGTTTTAGTTCATCAAGTGTCGATCTTGTTATAGTTTGCGGCTCAAGGTTAGCCCACCCGTATCTTGTCAAGGTCCTTAGTTTCCTTACTCGTTTTGTCTCGGAGGTTTAGTTTTTTAACAATAATAGCTGCCATCGGTGGTCATGTTTTGGTTTGTCCACTGACCTTGTTTAGGCCCCCCACTGAACTTCCTGTTTCGGCGTAAGTTCTTAAAGGCTGAATGTTCTACTCGATGTATCAAGTGCTTTGCTAATCATTTGCTGGAGTCGCATGAGAGCGTTTAGGTTAGTGCTAGGTAAAGATGTTTAATCCTCCAAAGCCAGTGCAGTGGTCCTGTCTTCCGACACATGCCTAACGATTAGGTTTTAAAGTTCGTTTACATTTGTTAAAAGAGTAGCTAGGAAGGAGTCACAAATTGGAATCAGCCAATAAAAATTAGATTCTCGTCACCTCCCGCAACTTGTTGCCGAGCGTCCTCAGTAATATTGGTGGATCCCACTTGTAGCAAGTCTCAGCTATCGTGAACTGTGTTTACACCGTGCAGTTGTCCAACCTTGTCTTCAGGCGTACGTTCCTGATGGCGCGGCTTTGTGAGTGTGGAGTTGTTTCGATTCCTTATCATCCAGTCCCGCAATCCACGTTTTCCCGCCCTTTTCCGACGAAATACACCCGCGCCTGCATGGCAGCGAGGTAGCGAGTTAACAGTTTTAAGTATAAATCTACTAGCGCTCCATCACGAATGCCGTTTTCTTATTGGCTGACGCTACTCACAGTCTGTTCTGGTGTACGTGTACGTGTTGTACCATGTAGATAGTGAGTATTCTGGCAGTGTGCGGCTGTTCACAAAACGGACCGGAGGCCGCTTCTTTGCGCTTTTAAAGTGTCTGTACAGAGGATTTAGTAAAAGGTTCGAATGACTAGTAGATTTGTACTGAAACAATTAGATTATTCGCTCTCGATTCAGACTGTGTGTGATAGTTGACCCTCTTGAACTATCACGCGATAGAAATCTCAACTGAGCTCGCAATCTGATTCACACAGTTATATAGAGGTCTATAGAAAGCTGTGTTTGTCACGAAAAAAACACCAGTGTCAGCTATGCACCCTTGAATTCAAACATACAACCCGTGGGAAATCAATGATTGCTGGGGAAGATAAAGACAGAAAAGACTGACGGCATGGGAACAAAGCTGGGGGCCCACAAAGCCACGAAGTACTTCACAAACCGCGGCGAAACTGAATTCCTGCCAGCTGCATCCCACAAATCTCTTCTGAAATGTAGAGTTTCCCACCGAGTGAGATAGACAATGGATTTCAGTAAGACCTCCTTCATGAGTTGTTTTGTTGCTCTAATTAAATATTCTTTTTGGCAAAGAGTGTCTGTTCAATCAAAAACTCAAGCGGCCACGCTCTGGTAAACCATCATGACACTCAGCGATAAGAATCCCCCCGCCCCCCTCCAAATATGAAAAAAATGTGACCCAACATTAAAAGAACAAATCAATGCGTGCCTAGCAGATGGCCGCCCATCGACTCAACGATCGACATCTACGATCTTACGGAAAAATAGGGGACTGTGAACAGCCTAAGCAGATGATTTGGTCTGCTCTCTTAACATGATTGCCTAATCAAATTAAATCCACTTGTCAGATCGATTTTCACAGTATTCGACATTTCGTTGAATTCGAAGGTCGCTCATGTGTAGCCTAAGCTTCTTCCAAGGCATAGGAAGTCTTCCCATACATTTGCAAGAAAATTTCTGAGCGAAGAAATCAATTCGGATCGCTCCTTGTTGGGAGTAAATAAAAGATACTATGTCCGTACGCCAAAGTTACATGCAAATGGCTTTGAAAACAATTTAGGATCTCAGTCGGTTGAGATTATACGGTAGAACAGAATGAAGGACACGCAAATGTAAAGGAAAAATGAGAGACTGGACTAAGTTAATATGGTTTGTTTTGGGTGCTTATTCAGTAGCCAAATCCTTGACAAGTATGAGGGCCTGAAACACAGCTCGTAAAGCAACTGATTTTAAACGTCACCATCGCACCTGTTCAAAGAAATAAGATCTCTGCCGTCTTCAAGCCGCCCTATTCGACCCCCAAAAATGATCAAAATGAAATTAAGTCCATAAAATGAGTCCCGGCTGTGACCTTGTTGGAAACATTTGCACATCACATGTCAATATGTAAAAGAACCAGTAATAATTTGCCTTTATTGCTAAACCATTAGCGACATTTGTCGGCCCAAGGCAAACTTATTGCGAACGCATTTTGAAATAAAATTGATTTTTGACACTTAGGTGTCTAACTTTTCACACAGCACTCAACGAAGAAGAAACTGCAGTGATTTTTTTCTTTTTTCCATTTGAACTTCCTGTTGCGACACTATTGATAATTTTTTCTTTGCATTAGCCTTAAGTGCACAGAAAAGGCCTCTTTTGGCCGACAAAAAATACAGCGAAAAATAAATTCAGCGGCTCAAGCTGATGCTTAACTACTTGCAATAAAGCGAGATATTTGTCTTTTCCATTCTAATATAAACGGCGCAGTTATTGACGCTATTCTATCACTTCTGCCAAACCATTTGCCGTTTTTACATTATCTAGAAAAAAATACAGAAAATCGAGATTTTATTGTAACACGTATGAGGGAGCTAGTGTCTTTTTTTTTCATAAAGAAAAATTACGGTATGCATAAAAATAGCGTATTCTGATATGCATAATAAAACCAATCGCGGAGTTTTAATAATGGAGCAAACATTACAAAAGAGAAAAGCTTTCCATCAACCTGTTGGCAATTTGCATGTTGGTTTTGAGAGAATATAAACTTATAGGCGGCAAGTGGGTAATTGCTGTGTTTTGGGCAAGAGGTCGTAAGCTCATTTACACTCTCTAAGTTTCAATTGATCTCGTTTCTATTGAGAAGAACAAAGGGGAAAAAGAATGCAGTTGTTTATGGTTTAGTAAAATGTAAATTTAACGCACCGACGGATGTTACGGTCGTTTGAACTGGAATCGAACTCATTGCCCTGAGGGGTCGTACGAACTGTCAAACACTTCTTCCCTTAGAATCAGGGCCGGAATTTCAAGGACTACAACTTCAATCCATATTGCACCATTTCCTTTCATCAATGAATTCAAATTGGACGTATGATCTACAGACTTGATGTTGCTTAATTGATGTTTGCCAATGTTAGATTGGTTTCGTTACGGTACAGCAGGGAGCCTACTTGGCGCGATTTCAACCAAATCCGCACTGCAGCGTGATGAAAATGTTGTTTCGTCTACCAACGTTATTCATGTGTTTCTTTATCACTACTTGGTTCCAAATCAGACTCGTTTCAACCGGAAAATGCCTTACCAACTTGCCAGGTAAGTGACGATTTGTGTATTTTAAGTAATAACATTTCACTTCGCATAAAGGAAAACTTTACTGTGTAACGTTTATGGATCCTTACGAATTGTAAATGATTACAGCATGTAACAACGCAATTTGGTTCAGTGGAGTTAGGTGGCTTCCACGAACGAGGACTATTCAGTCAAAATTTGGATTGCAAATTCACATCCAGAGATCAGTTTTGCGTTATCTAATAAATTTTGTATCGTAGCGAATTAACGCCGGCATCCTTCACTAAATATAACAATAAATTATGAAACTCTCTCGTTTACGGCGTTTGCATTGTAAATGAAATCACGCGAATTCTTAGAACTCTTCAAGATAAATGTATTCTATCACTTACGCGCGCCGTGCCTTTTCCCTATTGCATCGTATGCAGGTCTGCGCTTTACAATTATTCAACGTTGTTCTGTAATATACTCGAAGGCGGCGTTTCTGATCAGCTGAATATATATACTGACAAACTGTTTCGACTCCGCGGTCCGACCTTTGAAAGAAAAAGATGATATTGCGTAGATGTACGAGCGAGGGGTTTATATAATCTTTAGTGGATATTGGCAATCGTTCCGAAACATGATTACAGTATTACTGATAACGTAGAAATCACTAACTAAAATAGAATACAGGAAACCGTGGTTATAGGAGTAATATCAACATAAACAGCAGCTGGAGATCTCAATGCCCAGTGATGTTTCGCGAAGTTTCACGCAGAGCACGTTAACGGTGTAAATTATTATGGTTTTACGTGCGTAAAATAAAATAGAGCAAATGTACGGAGGGCTTGTCTACGGACTCATTGAAGCACAATTAACTTTTTTCCCAAACATAAGTCCTCCATAAATTCGCTCTACTTTATTTTACGCGCGTGAGATTACTTAAATTCACACCTGCTCTGAGGTCCGCTGGCGTGCAGGAAATAACGCGACAGTCAGTGAATTCGCGCGAGTCTCCGCTGCCGTAACCCACAATTCTGATGCGATCAGGCGTTTTTTTTTTTTTTAAGTGATCGTGGGTTACTGCCTAAACAAAAGCACTCACGCTGCAAATACTGCCGAGTGTTGTACCGAAGGATAAACAAGAAACCACTTCTGTGCTTGTGCAGGTGGAATACTGAGTATACGTTGTGTGTACCCATTTTTGGTCATTGTCGTATTGCTCCACGAATGCTCAAAGCACTCGATAAAACCAGGGTTCGCCTGGCAAATCTCATCGCCAATCAACACTCAAAACGGAAGCATTAGAAGGGGATTAAGTTTTTTTTTGAAAATCTTTTAATGACTCTATATCAAATGTCCTAAGAACGCGGAAACTTAGAGCTAAGCCGTGCCATGTTCGGCCCCTCTGCTACGTGCAAAATGATTCCTGAACCTTCTAACAATTTCCAAGCTGGACCTTAAACATTGAAAAGATCGATTGTCTTTTGTCGACCCGTAGCTGCACTTTTTACAGCAGACAAGTCCAGAATGGGCTATTTTTTAATCCTAGGGTTTGACTTTCCTGCGAACTGTATGTCATTCAATACGCCAAGTGTGAGTGACTTTGATGAAAACCGATTTTTTTTTTTTATATGCGAGTATTGAGACGTAGAAGGATTTGTGATTTGTTGCAATTTATTTTTACTTGGGCCATACATGAAGCTTTCTTATTTATTTATTTATTTACTTATTTATTTATTTATTTATTTATTTATTTATTTATTTATTTATTTTATCAGGTCCACTTCATCGAAAGGAATTCACCTTTCAAGGAGAGGAGATCCCGCTGACCATCTCTTATGGTCACCGCGTTTCCCATCATGCCTCTGCGGAGCTTACCAGGATATTGATAGAGGAGGGCCTGGGTTACGATAATGTGAGGCTGGTGCCGTGCTCCCATGATCCATTGAGCAGCTGTGGTGACGTCACTATGGGTTGTGGGAACGACAGGTAATAAGCTGCCCAGTTTTGAGTGTGTTCTGTTCTTTTGCAAAGGAACTGGAGGATATTCCGCTGTAGTGTTAGACTATGGTTTACCCGATCTTTGCAGCAAATCAGAAGCGAATTAGAATTACGAATGCAGTGCATCTTTCGCCAATTACGGGTAGATCGAAGAACGTACAGCACTTCAACAGCCAATCACAACACAGACCTTCATGAGCCATGCCAATTATTGCATGGTCGATTCAGATATCCGTCTTCATTATCGTATAGCGAAGACATATTTCCTGACGATTACGCTACTACGACTGTTTCGTGGCCAGAATAGTTAAGGTAAATTTGAACTCAGTGAACAGGACGGACCAGAATATATTTCGCTAAAGCTTTGTTTAACATACCTGTCTTATACTATGAACAGAACTCCTGGTGTTCCTCAAGTCATGATTGACACAGAGGTCTGGGTACCATTTGACCGTGAAGAGCCTGTGAAGAGTCAAAAGATGGTGGACGCCGGATCATTAGGAATCACGGGAAGGTGGGTTTGAGACAAGCACTTGATGAATTCAGCCTTCCGTTTTAACGCGTAGAAGACCTAAAGTAAATAAAAAGATTTCACATCAACCTCTTGTATCATGTTTGTTTGAGCTACTAAAATTCGTTAGTATCACTGAGAATTTTGAAATTCAATCTTTCTTTGGGATCATAGGTTTTGTTTCCAAGGACATATTTAATGTTCAAGGGAGAAGAGATCAGGGTTTTGAAATCAGCCAGCATCTATGTGAAAAGAAACTGGCACTTGTGCATGAGACTAAGCGCGCCCTTTCTGATAAGAGCCGCGGTTTTAAGCGCCCCCTTCCAATAAATTACCCCATATGGAAAAGTAATATTCAAGACGTCAAACAGACTGATTAGACGAACGAATTGTCAAGTCTTCCTTCTCAACTGAGTATAGTACAGTTATCAGAGCCTCTACTAGTACAGTTTCCTGAGTTTAAGTCTCTGTTGTTTTTCATTAAAGTATTGTCACTGGCATTGCAGGATACCATGTTCAGATGGACATGTTCAAAAACTATTGAGCGCCCCGCCCCTAATAAGCGCCCTCCCTTGCCCTACGGGAGCTAAGCTACATTATGTCTATTTACTTTGGGGAAGTGAAACAAGGCAGAGGAACTTCGAATTCATCTCTCGAAAGAATTTAAACCAAATTACAAATCAGTCAAATTATCGGCCTACTTCTAAGTAATCTATTTTAGACCAACTCACGTACGCAGTTTTTTTTCTCAGACAAGGTTGGTATACAACCGCTGATTTTGCAGACCGTGTGTGGACTGTTCATCATCAGCCCGCTGACCACTGGAGAGCCTTACAGTTGCCTGTAGTACTGCAGCAACTGTCCCTTGCCTCGAAATTGGTCACGTGTCAAGCCTGCATAGAACACGAGTTTAACCCTCCGCAGTGTTCTCAACAAAACCATACCGGAGCGAGATGTGTTGCTTTGCTGGCTGGACATAAAGGTATTTATTCAGAGAGTATTCTTCCGTTTCTTATGTTTGTTTTCCTAGCTTTTCTCTTCATCGGGCCCTGTTTCTCTCGACCTTTCTGCTCTGAGTTCTGGTTAGGGGGGACTGAACTAGAATATTGATGGGAAGATCTTATGATATTCAGTTATACAACTATCAACATTCAAAGAAACCCTGTCAAAGGTAAAGAACTTTGTTTCGTAAGACAAAGTGTTTTGGAGATTAACGAGAGTTCCAATTAGCGTACACAGTTTCTCAACTCTCTCAGAACCCCGGCTTTTTCGCGCTTGTTCTTTTTTTATGTTTTTGAGTGAAAAAGTTAATTCAAAATGAAGAATTCTGAAAGGAGTGCTGAAGTGAAAACTAATGATATTTGTAAAAAAAAATACCACAAAATAACTTTTTTTTTGGATATTAGGGAATTTTGGCGCTAACATAGCAAACAGCACCATGCTAAGGACATGTATTTTTCTCAACATACGATTTTGCATTAATCTTGTTATGCAAGCGCTTCTTTGTTCCCTCTATTCAATCTCGAACATTTCAAGCATTATTCAGTCTCAGTTGATCTTTTTCAACCCTATCTAACAGATAACGCCAGCGAGGTTTTGGTCGAGGGCCAGATTACAAGTCTTCATTTGAACGTGTCTATGACATGGCTCGGGAAGAGCCTGGACGCCAAGGTTTTAGAGAACGAAGCAAAGGGGAAACCATTGCTATTTTACGCCTGGGACCCAGACCCTTTAACAACTTCGGACAAGTTCAGGAGGATTACCTTCCCTGACTGCAGGTAATTATGAAGGTCGTTACCAATCCCTCTATGCAATTAATATAGTTCGTCTTCATGATATTTTTAGGCGTTGTTGAAAAGGAGGCGACCAGACAATAGAACTGTTCTACTGGGTATAATGTCGTCTGTACAGTTTGCGCGCAAACCAGTTGTTTTCCACGGTATCGACAAAAGTAGAGTGTGGCAAGCTACTTTTTTGTCTACCTTTCAGTCTGGCTCTTTCAGAATGTCGTTCATATAAGTAAAGTTTCTACAACATGTGCATTTGAAATGATTTTCAAATTACTTATCAGGTGTTATAATTCCATTTTCAGTTTTCCTTGGAATGATATGATGAAAAATCTCACGAGTGAAACCTGTAGAGGGTGCGATTTTCCCATGTACGATCTGCGTAAGTTTGTGTGGAAAGAAATACAGAACCGCTACAAAGATATCTACGGACTGGTAAGGGCCATCACTCTTACAAGAGAACACATCGCTGATATACTTCAACAAATCAACATAACTCGAAACAATACGTCGATAAACGATTCCGTCTGCCATTGGCTAAATAAGTCACGTGACGTTTGGTTGCCATGGATACAAGCAGAAACTAGCGTCAAGAGAACTGTGCTAATTGGAGGGATGTTTCCAAGCCTCGTGGAACCCAAAGCAATTTGGTCAAGTCCTGGAGTTGAAGTCGGAGCCCAATTGGCTGTAAAGGAGATTAACAAAGATATAAATATTTTGAATCGTTGCAGGCTTGAGTTGCTCGTTGCTCCAACTCAGTGTAGAAGGGAACTCGTTATTCCAGCTTATGTGAGATATCTTAATCGTGAAGAGTCACAAAAGGTAATTGGTATTGTAGGTCCTGCATGCAGCAAAGCCACACTTCCAATCGCCGAAGTGTCGCGATTCCACAACACGATTCTAATGGGTTACGGAGCTGATGACGTGTCGCTGTCTGATAGGACGCGATTTCCGCTGTTTTTCCGAACGAATCCGAGCATCGACGAGTTTAAGTTAGCATATTTGTCGGTCTTTCGCGCGTTTAAATGGAAACACTGCGCGATTTTGCGCGAAGCAAAGTACCCAGTTAACACAGTCAGATCTCGCACCGAATTTCTGACTAAACATGGAATGCAAGTGCTGTCACGTGAGATGCCGTCCGATGGGGACCTGGATGCTAAAACGTACGTCAATAGTGTAGCAGAGAGTAAAGTGACAGTGATTATTCTGGATGCTTACCCAGCAGCCACCAGGGCAGTCACTTGCCAAGCTTACAAAGAGGTATGATTATTTACATGTGTGGTTCTTAGTTGTGTGTCTTTTTTGTGCGAAAGATGCTTGTTTGGGTTTAAAGATCGTTAGGATAATTGAAGAGGAGAGTTTAGTTAATACAACATTCATTTGTAAGATGTAATGTTATTAAATGTATCATAAAGGCTTTTGTTCTTGGGCCATCGTAGTTTAACGAGGAATAAAACACAAATAGCGGTGATAAACATATTAAACTTACGCATTTTAATAACTTGACGTTTCGTATGCTATGCAACATACATTTTCAAAAGTGGAATAAAGACCGTTACAATTTTTGAAAACTATAGATGAAATGTAAATAAGGGGTCTGGAAACGAGATTAAGAAACATCTGTTTCTTAACAGTAAAACAATAAAAGCCTAAGCTTATTAATAACGTATCAGCTTCTCACTGCTGACGTTTACATTAAGAGCCGGCTTACTTACATTTCATTTATAGTTTTCAAAAATTGTAACGGTCTTTATTCCACTTTTGAAAATGTATGTCGCGTAGCATACGAAACGTCAAGTTATTAAAATGCGTAAGTTTAATATGTTTATCACCGCTATTTGTGTTTTATTCCTCGTTATTAAATGTGTTTTAAAATTGGTTCCCGAAGGAATAAGTAATTTAATGCACCAGCATTTATTCTTACACTGGTCAGATTCGATGTCGCATCGTCATAATATCCACAATTAAAAACGTTGTATTTAATGCCGCTGAAAAATCACCAGAGACCCAAGTGTTCATTATCTATAAAGACGAACTCAACTCTTAAACTGCAATGAACTGATGTTACATACATTGTAGGAACTTACCCCTGATAAAGGTTACGTGTGGTTCTTACTGGACTGGCTTGACGCTGATTGGTGGAATGTGGATTTCTATAATAGCAACAAGCACGCGGCACCGGAAACCGTTCCTTGTTCCACCGCTGAACTGAAGTCGTTCGCCGAGCAAGGCTACTTCACTCTGTCATCTCCTTTCTTCGGAGATGACGGACAAAGCGTCTTGGGAGGAGGAACTGTCCAGGAGTGGAAGGAGATTTACCTGTCAACTGTAAAAAAGGAGGTGAGTCTGCGTCTAATCTCCCCAGTCCGAGCCCGACGGACTAGGGACTAGGGCCTAGGGCCTAGTCCGACCCCAACGACACAGAGATCGGTGTACTGGACAGATATCGATAATAACGAAACTCGAAGGTAAAAAAAAATCATTTTTAATAGGCGATGTCCTTGGCGTCGCCGTCGTCATTGCTTAGAAAGCTTAAGCAAACCACGTACGACGGCAACGACAACGAGAACGCCACCAAACAAAAAGTTTATATTTAATGAGCAAAACAAGAGCTGTTTACTTGCGTCCGTTATAAATCTTTGTTCATTTCTTTGCCGTCCTCTGCACAACAACAACGTGAAATGATTAAGTTCTGCATATCTTGGAGAACGCGAATTACGGCGGCTAATTTTTTTGTACCTTCGTTTCAAAGCGAACGCTGGCGTTACATATTTAGCTTTAGTAAGTTCTGAGACCAATAGACGTACTGTACAGATCTAGTAACTAGAAAATTAAATAAAGTCTTTCACTTCACTTCACAGAAAAGAAATTCAAAGGTAAAACAAAAAATCGTTTTTTACTATGAGATGTCCTTGGCGTCGTCGTCGTTGTCAATGCTTAAGTTCCCTATTATCACGACAACGCTGCCCTCTAGTAGAGAAAACTGAAATGGTTTACTTTCTTCTTTTCTCAGAGTAAGGAATGGTCAGATTACGCCTCTTTTGCGCATGACGCTATATGGACGTACGCTTTAGCATTGGACCAGCTACTCACGAATGACTCCTCAGCTTTAGATTCAATTCACTCCAATACCACCTCAACGTATGTAGAAGTTGTTTTGTCACACTTGATGGAATAAACACGTTGCTTCCTAGGGGGATGAAAACAATGGAAATATACCACTATATACCACTGCCACCTTTAATTGTTATATATGTATCTTTTTTTCTCTTTTATGCTAATATTGTAATTTCAAAATGTAAGTGTAAAATAAAGTGAAGTCAAAGTTCTAATAGAACCAACCGTCCTTGATCCAAATACTGTTAGCAACCAATAAGAACGCGAGAAAACGCCATTCAATTCGTGTGGAGAGAGAAGGAGAGTTTGCCAACTGATTTTGGTTAAAACGTGTTTGGCTGAGACAGTCCTCACTCAGGTTTCACAAGTTTCTTTGCCAATTTCAACGCTATTACATTTTCAACGTTATGACAGTTTAATAGTTAGAAAAACAAACTTGTTTACTTTGCCAAAATTTGGAAGCCTCTGAGGCAGCACTCCGATATCTTTGAAGATTGGCAGAAACTTGACAATCCGAAAAAAATTTAGCAAGTTTTTGAAACCGGGGGTAGCACTTGTTTTACGCAAATTGTTGACAGTTTTCTTACTTATACAAACAAGTACAAAACTGGCTCTAGTACGACCTGGCCCTTAGTAATATTTTGGCCAAAATTTAAGCCCTTGAGCTGGTAAAGAGACATTCACGGCGTAAAGGCAAAAAGCGAATTGAGCGTTTTATATTCTCAAAACACTGATGTCATATATATTCGCAGGATGTTCCGTCAGCGCATTCAGGAAGTTGACTTCCTGGGAGTCTCTGGACGAGTTCACTTCAAGAACGGAGATCGTTTGTCCAATATTCTCATCAAACAGAAGTTCGCCTCACACTCCGTGGCTATTGGTCAGTTTGTTCATGCCCACGAACAAAATGAAACATACGCAGGAGGTCTGGAGTGGGATCCCGACAAAATCACGTGGGCCACAGAAGGGGTACCACGTGATCTTTTGCCTGGTAAGGCTTAGCTATTTTGTTTTCGATTACGTTAAAAAATGGAAATAAAATAAAATAAATAACTTTATTTAGCAATGTTGAGTTAATTGGGCATACTGTAAATAAATAAACAAATATTGCAAATAGGACATGAAGTACTAAAAATCCCAACTATAATGGGAGGCAGACCAGTTGGCTATTTACGCAACGTGGTCAAGGAGTTGAACTCTGGACTACCGAGAACAAATCCAGATAGTGGTATAGAGGAGGATTTGACTTATCATGTACTTCATGACTAGCAGTAAGAGAGAATCTAAATTGTTTCCCTTTCTTTATACTCCCAAAGAACCTGACCCGAAGGCGATATGTGGAGTAGAAAATTTGAGAAGAGCTTTGGATGTTTCTTGTAACGTGGCTATCATTGTTGCTGTTGTTATCGGTAAGTACAAGCATATTAGAGTTGTTTTCAATTGAGTTTCGTGAAACCAAAAACCAAAGTAATCACTCTAGCCAATCACAAACGACAAAGACAATCCAGAGAACCAATCAAAACTCGAAGTAAATACACGTAGCTGACGCGAAGCGCAGGAAAACGTGTACGAGCCAGTTGCGAATGGTTTTGGTTTTATTTCTGATTGGATGAAACAGTGACCCAAGTTTTTTTTTAAATCAATCTTTTGCTAGAATAGTAATGCAAAACCAATTACTTTTCGACAAATCCGCTCTCAAGCTCGATACAGTTTGAGTGCTTTTGTACTGTACGCTGCGCCAGTACTCTTTGCTTCACATTCACATTTCTTCGTGTCGACAAAATACAGGATTGCATTGGATACTTATGTCCCAATAGCATCTCTATATATTCACACACTTTTTATAACAATAACCACTTACCCAAACTTTTTTTCTTAACTTAAAGCATTGGCATCTGTGTCCATAGTCCTGATATTTGTGGTGTGGATTCTGAAAGGAAGGTGAGGTTCATTGTTAAGAATATGAAGGTGGCTAAAAAAATAAGACAAATTTCAAATCAAATTAGCTCTACATGTGGACACTATGGTATTCTAGAAAAGATCAAAGATGATAAATACAAGCCCACGAGGGACTGGTGTAGATCGGAGTTAGCGCTACCAGTGTTGATAACTCGAAGTTACTGTGTCTAGATAGATGCAAAGTTCATTCCAAGAAAGGTACCACGAAATTGACCCGTGGATCCATTTGTCTAGTCCCTCTTGAATGAGACCAAATTCACGATTCTCGTTGTGAAACCTAGAACAGCTACTATCAATACATATTGGGCTGATTTAGCAAGAGAACGGGAACGTCACTTGACGACGGCGCGCGCGGTACAAATACCCAAATATGGTCAAATTAGAACAGAATCCAGGTTATTCCGCGCGCCCTGCAGTCGTCATCTGACCGTATTTGGGTATTGTACTGCGCGCGCCGTCGTCAAGTGACGTTCCCGTTCTCTTGCTAAATAAGCCTAATATTAATACGGAGACATTGATCAACAGTCAGAGTAGTTTACCCTTAAGGTGGGACAACCTAAAAACACACCATGTTTCAAACATTTTCTCGTGGCTAAGAGTTAACTCCAGACCATGGCATTTTAAAAAAGCTCAAAGAGCAAAGATTATGAAAAAAATATTTGTTTACCCTATAACTATATTGTAACCTGACACCGGCTGATTAAATCTGCCACCTGCTGGGGAATGCCAGGGCTTACTTGAGAAAAGATAACTCCTACAAGAACTGATCAAAAGGAATAATTTTTACATTTTACAAAAGAAGACAAATGCACTGAATGGAAAAGTTCTGTGCTTATCCCACAGAACGTACTCAGAACAACAAATCCTGAAAATTTTGGCTCAATTGAATAAATCCTTCTCAAGATATCTTTTCTAGAAGGCGAAAATAACTCGTTTTGAGAAAACGAGCTTTAAACTTTCAGTAAAAGTACTTGTCAAAATAAAACTTCAATACCTTAAGATTCAACGGTTCCGCAAAAAACAAAACTTCGAATTTCTTTCAGAATTTTAGGTTAAGTCCCGCCTTAAGTGTAGAAGCATGATGAGATCTCACACCAATTTACACAGCTGCATGCTTTGCCCAGCTGTGGCGCACACCGACTGATCATGAAATGGACCTAAACAATTTCCCGTTACAAACATCCGTAATTTGGAGAGAAATCTTTGGAATGTGACTAGACAAAACGTGTGAGGCTGCCTAAACCAAGGGTAGACAACTTTTAAAGAGAGAACTGGTAGGAAGCTATGCAAAACTAATCATACAAACGTGGCCCAGAATAGTGATAACCTTAAACCAAAACAAACAAATCAGCCAATCAAATCTCAAGGTCGTCCTCACGTGATACATTCACTTGATTCATATTTATTTAAACATTACAATTATTTTAATTAATTCATAAGGATATATTCTGTTCCGCTGTAAGTTTCCATTCTGTTTGTATCTTTATATTTGTGAGTGTGTGTGTAAGTGTGTTACCGTCCGATAACTGTATAAATAATCTATGTAACTTAATGTCTGCCCATTCTTTTTGCCCTTTTGGTTATTTTGGGCAGGCAGTACTCTATACTAATTTAACGTTTATTGTAATTATTTTATAAATTGTGAGTACAAATAAATGGTTGTTGTTGTTGTTGTTGACATTTTAACATGGTGACCATTTTTCTTTTCATCAGATATTCTTCAAAGTACCGCAACACTAAAAATCGTCTGCGTGAGCTCGGTCTGCTAGATTCTAACTTCACAGGCTCCATATTCACCTTGGATGAGTGGGAAATACCGAGAGAAAAACTCATTTTAAACAGAAAGCTGGGCGAGGGAGCCTTTGGAGCAGTGTTTGGCGGTGAAGGCCTGGGACTCATGGGATCTGCCGTCTCGGTCCCAGTAGCTGTCAAAACTCTCAGAGTTGGAGCAACAATTGAAGATAAGGTTGGCGTTTCTTTTAAAAGAAGTGAGAGTAAATGTATAATTTTCCGTTGTTCAAAAGCCGATCATAGGATTCAATGTTATCCCAGGTTTTATTCAGGTTGATAAGAAGCGTGTAAGTCACAGTTTGAGTTGCGCTTAAGTCTAACCTAAAATGAAGGGCAGAAAGAAAATAAGACAGATCGTTACCTAAATAAAATTTAAATCAAAGTTGAAGCTTATCTGGGATCATAGTTCGAACTGCTTCACTACAAATATATTCAAAGATTTTACAACTGTTCTTTTACACGCACCCAAAAGATGAGTGTGGCAGCTTGTCTAACCCTCGATCTCACGAAAATTGCAACTCATTTCTAGGCGAAGACTGGATTCCATCTACCTATACATTTTCTCACTCATTTATCTTTTTTTTCTCTTCTCAGGTAGAATTTCTTAGTGAAGCAGATAAAATGAAGCTGTTATCTCATCCCAATCTTGTTAAACTCCTTGGGGTATGCACCACAGGCGAACCAGTATATATTATTATGGAACTTATGATTCACGGTACGAATCTACCTAAACCATCCTGATTTTGACGTGTGTTTATTATATGGCTGTGTCTCACAAGGACTGGGGACTGCCAAATTCATGAATTTGATTGGCTGTAATCGATATTGACCGCGGTCTAGATTTTCCCATCTAGACGGGCATCTAGACCGGTAATGTTTTGCAGTGAAAAAGTTGCAAACTAAAATACAAGGATATTGACAATTTTAATTTCTTCTATCTATCTTCTAAAAATATTACTGGAAGTGTCAAAAAACCTGATGAGAAAAAAAGTAAAGACAACGAGCAAACTGCAAACTTTGGCAGTTTCAAGTTCAGCTCATCGCCGTTCTTAATCATAATGTCAGCTAGTTCAAACCAGTTACATTACACGAATTAAATTTTTCTTGTTTGCCATATAATAAACAGCTTAGTCGGTCTGTAAGGGAGAATCTTGACCTCGGTCGTGGGTACAGACCTCACTACGTTCGGTCTATACTCACGACGTCGGTCAAGATTCTCCCATACAGACCTGCTGTTCGGTTAACAAGAGCTAAATGTTAACGTTCTGTTGGTTCAAGTCCCCTTGGGCGTACCCCTACAGTAAACTGTACACGGGGTGCGGAGTCCGCCCGAAAGGGGTACGTATTTTAGGCTGGAGGTACGTATATGAAAGAGTAGGGATTTTTCGAGCTGAATTACTGAGAGGGGTAGGTATTTGAAAGGCGTTTCAAATGTCTCGAACAGACGCAACTAACGGCTGACGAATCACAGCATATTAGGGTGACGCCGCTCGTCCAAGGGTGTCAAAAATTAATGCAATGTGTGCGTCTGCAGACGAGTTAGGCCACCGCACCTCCACAGGTGTGTAATAGGGTTACCATTTTCTATCGGAGGTACATAACAAGGTTACCTTTTCTGTCAAAAATGGAATCTACAACAGCAAGGGTTTGGATCTCGGGGCAGAACCTCCTCGTAGAAAACTTTGTTGAATAGCCCCGGGGTTCAGACTCGCACTTTTTGTTTTTCCAGGTGACTTGAAGAGCTTTCTCCTAGCACGACGTCGCTTAGTGGATCAGCAGGGGTCTCCAGAGGTAAGCTTAAGCCTAAAATGAAGGACAAAAAGGAAATATAATAATTTCCCATTAAATTCGAACTTGAAGCTTACCTTTGATACCCTATTGAGGCTTGGAAGCACCCTAGCACAAACCCATTCAGAAGTACCTGGATATATATCTCGGCAACTGTCTTTTGCTTTGGTCGTGTAATCGTCAAATACTGTAATTGCATGGTAAAAAACTGCATGCATCCACCAATGGTAATGTGAGGTAAGGTAAGGTAAGACGAAATGCGGTATGCTATTGTGTTTTTAAGCAATCAGGAACAAAACCCACACCAAGCGCGACTTGGTTTTACCGACTGCATTTAGAGTTCTGATTGGTTCACTCGTCCAATAGCTGCGTTTGTCATTGGCCACAATTTTTTTGGTTTAGTTTCATCAGAACCTTTAATCACTTAAAGTTATTAACACACACTTCCGTACTGACATGCGCCTTAACCTCATTTTCGTAGGCAGATGATGTCACACCTCGAAGGCTGACGAGTATGGCGCTGGACATAGCTCGCGGGCTTCAGTACATTACAGATATGAAATTTGTTCACAGGTGAGATGTTTTTTACTTGCTAGGCTAAGACACGTTAAAACGGGTTAAGAGCGATAAAGACGACTTTAGATGACTTGTTTTCCTCGTTTTCTCGCTCGCTGGCCACTCGTTTCTTCCAGATTCAACCACTTCGCAGTTTACGAAGATCAGGCGTTTCTTTATGCAAAGAATTCAAGTCATTATCAGTGCTTATGTTTAATCGGCCGTTTTTCTTGCATTTCTCTTTGCCTAAGTACCCTAAGAAAAATGATGACGCCTTTCCTACCATGTGGAGACGCGGTGGCCTCATGGTTAGTGCGCTCGTCTCCGGATAGAGAGCGGTCCGGGTTCGAGGCCGGGAACATTGTGTTGTGTTCTTGGGCAAGACACTTTACTCTCAGAGCCTCTCCCCACCCAGGTGTATAAAGGGGTACTGGTGAATTTAGGGGTGACCCTGGGATGGACTAGCATTCCATCCAGGGAGAAGTAGAAATATTCCTTATCGCTTCATGTTCCGTCCTGACGGGCCACTTGGCTCGTATGCAGACTTTACCTTGCTTTTCCACCATGCATTGTTTTTCAGGGATCTCGCTTTACGAAACTGCATGGTGGGCTTTGGAAACGCAATCAAGATTGGAGATTTTGGACTGGCACGGACTCTACAACAAAATGATTACTACAGGTTTCAACGAAAAGGTTAGGAGTTACTGTTATAGATTGGTCTGACTTCAAGAAAACCAAAATAAAATAAAAGGAGCTTCCAACGTTACTAGCTATATGTGAATTGGTACCTCAAACAATGAAATACCCCAATGCACTCGCATACAACGTCAACGGAACACCACGTGGCTACAACAGCATTGTACTGTACTCTCTAATACACGTGACGGTCCGGATCATACGTTAGAATCACACATCCTTGTTTTCAGTTTCGTCAGCCAGTGATTAAAAGCCACGGGCCATTCACTGACCGAGCAATTTGGAGACTAGACAAAGTCGAGACTGTGTACGCCTGATAACAGGCTCAGGAGTATTCTGATTAGCTAAAATACACAAGAATTGTAAGAGAATGGTTGTCCATACAGTTATGCAACTTAACTATGACTTACACGCTACTGAATCTTTCCCATTCCTCTGCTTATCAGCAATGTTGCCCGTTAGATGGATGTCACCAGAGTCCATTAGAGAGGGCTTATTCACTCCGTGTACTGACGTTTGGTCGTATGGCGTCACACTCTGGGAGCTGTCTACGATCGGAGGCTTTCCTTATCAAGGAATGTCTAATGCCCAGATCCTGGAGAAGGTTGAGCAGGGCTGTACGTTAGAAATACCGCATCAGTCGAGCTTGGAAATGTAAGTGGGTCGTGTTATTTGTGAGTTGTTATGGTATTCCTTGATGAAAAACGTTGACAGGATCCTTAAACATGGATCTTTCAAGATCTGTATTTGCATCTTTTGTGGATATTGATGAGGATAATACAAATCGTCATCATTTCGTCAAAGATCTTGCAGGATCTTTCAAAGATCTTTCAAGTCCCTGCTATGTCCCTGCAAAGATCCTTGAGGTCCTGACAAGAGATCCTTCAGTTCTTGCATGGATCCTTCAGGTCCCTGCAAGGATCTTTTAGGTTATTTCAGGGATACTTCAGTTCCTTAATTACAAAGATCTTTCAGTTCCCTGAAGGGATCCTTCATTTTCCATAACAGTGTAATCTCTCGTTACAGTAAAAACTGTCGAATCCTGAGTGCTATTCTGTGATGTTCAGTCTGCTAGAAGTTTATACAGTTCATCAAACTTGATTTGAGACATAAAGCCAACAAGTCAAAACAACCTCTCCGGTGAAATTTTGAGTATTTTGGTAGTTATATACATATATTTTGTTGTTTAGCTGAATTTCTTCCCTTCTACACTTTTGGCATCTTTTGTTCTGTTTCAAGATAATAAAGCAATTTTATAGCACGCTTTCGGCCATACACCACGGCACATCAGCCGAGACACTGACCCTTTATTAAATATCATTAAGGGATGGGTAGGGTTGAAGTTCAAATTCTCTATTCCCTCCCATGGACTTTCAAAAATAGTAAAGACGATGTTTATTTGACATGGTTGCAGAAAGACAGATCGGCCAACATATGGTATAAATATTCCCTATACTCAAAAGTAACGACCGCCGCGAGTTGCGATAGATAAAAAAGCTGCCAAATCCAAAAGGAACGAAAGTTGCAACTTCAAGAAATTTACCCTTAGGATTTAAACAATTGTGTTGTTTTATTTTGTTTTGTTTTGTTTTTCATAGGGCCTCTTTACTTCGGAAGTGTTGGCATCAAAACCCAGCTCTGAGACCGAAACCCTCAGAGATTGTTAAAACACTGATTGAAAACCCAGAGCTTGTGCGCGCATGCGTTGATGTGCCTGGCACCACTCTCCTGGACAACAGCTTGGAGAATTTCGACTTCAGAAACACTCCAGCGCATGCGCGTGGAGGCACGGAGAGCCCGCAGCCAAGCCATTCGACGAGTCCTGAGCACGTGAGTAGCACCTTGGCTCTAACAGCCAAAGAACGTGAAGACCGCGTGATCAGAAAACATAGCGTCAAGCCGAGAGCAGAGAGGACAAAACGACATCCTGCTTCGCTATGGAGGAAATCGTCGGTGTATTTTTAAAGAAGTATTTTTTTAATTGGAATTTCGTTTGCTTGGAGGAAAATATATGAAAGTAAACACATTCGCTAAATTATTTTTCGTAGATAAGTCTGACAGTCGATGACAAATGGACATAATTTGATGGGGATTTAATACAAAATTAACTGCACTTTATTTAGTTGAGAGTAATTACCAGTAATGAAGTTAAAGGTTTGAATGGATGTGCCTGAAGAACGCTATCAAGATCATAATATGACGAAACTTTTCAAACATTTTGCATTTTTGTGTAAAATATCCATTCATAGGGAAGTATTGAATGATGATTTAAATAGATATCTTTTAGACAAGTTTTAAACGTTCCTGTTAAGATACAATCTCAACTTACGTAAACCGGAAGTCTTTCATGAAGACCGGAAGTAGTTGCACAGGGAGCCCTCACATTTGTTTAGAATATGAATAAAAGATCAACCTACCTTTATCGCGCGTGTTGTGTTTGTGGCGGAGCCGTTTTGAATTTTAATTACGCGCGCGGTCTGCTAGTGCGAGGTCTGGAACCGACGCCCGCTCGGAGCTCTAAGAAAGTGACAAGGGATAAAACTGATCATGACGTTCCGAATTTCGCATTAGTTCGAGGGAAATTTACTTTGTAATTTGCCGAAAATTACTCTGTGGGAAGAAGAAGAAGCATTAAGCTTAATATGTCTAAGCTCATTTAGCCCAAACATCCAGAAGGTCTGCGATATTTTGTGGCGTTGTTTTAAACTACCCGCTTTCGCACTGTCTCTGCCACTTGGGGGCCACGGAAGTCAGAAAGGCGAAAAGTTAGTTGATTGACAGAATCGAAGCGGAAGTGATAGTGTCGCTTGTTCTGATTGGTGAGTATTAATTCCCGAAGTTTGATGATTTTATTCCGGGAAATAGAATGCTGCCACAAGGCCGAAAGAGTTCTCATTTCGTTTATGTTTGTTCCGCTACGCACGAAGCGATGGCGGGGACGCGACTGAGGGATCGGTGCTGTTAACTACTCCGGTTGGCAAAAGTTTTATTGCTTGAACACACACGCTAATAATGAATGAAATGCCGGGCTAAACTTACAAGTTTTTATACTTATGTAAATCTTAGAAAGTTCCAGAAGCGTCTCTGCATATATTTGGGCTTGCAGGACAATGCATACTAATTATCAAACACTCTGCATTACGACTATGCCTGAAAGGTGACAGAATAAATAGAACTACATAAGCTGATTATGTAACATCTCCCCTCTAATCGAAAATAGCTTAAGGCCTTAACTGAAATGCTGAAACTAATTAAATTGTCTCTATAAGTCTTTTAGGTCTTGTAATCACACGTCTTAGTCGTTCACTGCTAGTGCTGTCGTCACGCTTTACACTCTCGGCAGGTATCGGAACAGTCTCTTGAGCTGGACGAATGAAGCGACGATTTCTCACTAACTGGGCTCCATTAGTAGTTTCGACACTGTACGATCTCGGTTGAGACGCTACTGGCGTTTTGGTAACGGTTGCTGGGATCCATTGGTTACACTGGGGGTGAACTTGTACGTACACTCTCTGATTCTGTGGCAGTGAAGGTAGATCCCTTGCAGTCTTGTTGTAGTGCTCGCACATTTTGTCCTTGTCTTTCACCATTTGCTCTCGGACAACCTGACAATGGGGATTCTGGATAGGGGATCTGGTTGGAAGTAATGCTCTGTACTTTCGTCCATTCAATAGCTCTGCAGGTGACGGTATGCTGGTAGTAAGGGGTGTGTCTCTGTAGATCAACATAGCTAAGTTTGGATCATGTCCTGCGGCTGCACACTTTCTCATGCACTACTTGACCGTCTGCACCATACGTTCAATGAAACCATTACTCTGCGGGTAACGAGGGCTGGACGTGATGTGGTCGAACCGGTACTGGTTTGCAAAGGCTGCAAATTCCTTTGACGAGAATGGGGGGGCCATTGTCTGTGATAACGGTTTGAGGTACTCCATATTCGCTAAACACCTGCTTCAGAATCGCGGTGGTAGCGCTTGCGGTAGTGCAGCGTACTTTTCTGACCACAGGAAACCTACTGTAATAGTCCGCTATCAGGAGATAGGTGGTAGACTGAAACTCGAAGAAATCAATTCGTAACTTCTCCCAAGGTCCTTGAGGAACTTCATGGGGCCAGAGTGTTTCACGTCGTTGGCTCCTCGAGAACGTCTGGCACACTTCACAGCTCTGGGCGGTCTGTAGTAAATCTGAGGTTATTCCTGGCCAGAATACTGCTTCTCGGGCTCTCAGCTGCATCTTCTCAAAACCAAAATGACCTTCGTGGATAGTTTGGAGGACTCTGCTACGCAGTTTCTCAGGAACTATGAGTCTATGGCCTTTGAACAATAGACCATTCTCTGCGCTGATCTCTTCTCTGTATGTCCAGTAGTCTACAAGAAGTGGGTGGCAATCTTTCTTTAATTCAGGCCAACCATTTATTACCACTTGCATCAGTAAGCCGGAAGTAGTGTCTTCTGCAGTTGCGCGTCTGAAAACTCCAATTCTCGTAGAATCGGCGGGATTTCCTCTGTGAGCATGTGAACTGGGATGAATTCTTCCTCGTCTTCTCCTTCTTTAGGTGTTGGCTGAGGAGACACTCTGGATAGTGCGTCAGCTACGACATTATCCTTTCCTTTCAGGTATTCAATGCTCACATCATACTGGGATAGTCTCAGCAATAGCCTCTGAAGGCGTGGTGAGTTAGACACTATGGATTTCTTCGACACGCTGACCAATGGCTTGTGATCTGTTTGCACCGTCGCTGTGTATCCATACACACAATGATGAAATCTTTCAAGGGCAAATACGACACTGAGCAGCTCTCGTTCAATGTTCGAGTAACATTGTTCTGTCTCGGTGAGGATTCTTGATACGTAGATCACAGGCTTACCATCTCGGAGTAGGACTGCTCCTAAGCCTTTCTTGGATGCGTCTGACTGAATAGTGCTAGCTTTGGACTGATCAAAGTATGCCAACACTGGTGCGCTCGTAATCTCCTGCTTAATAGCCTCAAATGCTGCTTGCTGCGAGCTCTCCCAGGTAAAGAGGGTATCCTTCTTACATGTTAACTACTCCGGTTGGCAAAAGTTTTATTGTTTGAACACACACACTAATAATGAATGAAATGCCGGGCTAAACTTACAAGTTTTTATACTTATGTAAATCTTAGAAAGTTCCAGAAGCGTCTCTGCATATATTTGGGCTTGCGGGACAATGCATACTAATCATCAAACACTCTGCATTACGACTATGCCTGAAAGGTGACAGAATAAATAGAACTACATAAGCTGATTATGTAACAGGTGCTTGGACGGTTGTTATGGAAACCGACGCCATAGCGAGGCCCTTTGCATAGTCACACTGGCCGAAGCCAGTGGAGAAGGGAAAAGGAAAAAGCAGGGAGACGAAGGACTAAGGGAATGAAACGGTTGCGCGGAGCAAACTACAAGCGGTACGCGTCAGCATGATAGCGGCGCGCGAAGGCAGATCCTCGCGTGCAAGCGAGCCTACGCCGGATCGAGGCTTAGACTGCGATTCAGAAATTTTAAGACTGTTATGCCGCGTTATGTTAAGAATTTTTTTTCTCCTGACAGTATCAGGTAAGTATAGTAGAAGATTTTGCTAATGTTAATCCTAAGGTAATTTTGTGATTTGAGACGACGAGGTTCTCGTTAATTGGCGACCTTTTCGGTCATGCGATTCACAAACAGCTTGAAAATTAAGTTGATGTTCGTTTGCTTCCGGTGGTTTGACTTCGACTGTCAAAGGCAAGTGCTGGATGTCGTTTTCGCTCGCCACAATACTATTATTGCTGGGGCCGCCGGTAGTGGGAAATCCTGTCTCCTAAAGCAAATTTCTGAGCGCACAAAGAAATCAGTTAGTGTAACAAGCACCACTGGACGTGCAGCGAAGGTTTTCAGAAATAACGCAAGAACAATCCATTCATTTGTAGGAATATTGGTGACTGCCACGAACCTAAAGAGGTATGTTGTGTGTTTGCGTGTTTTATCTCCCTTGGCTGGGTTTCTTTGTTTCAGAAAAATACTTATGTTTAATTATATGGGCGGTAAAAATATGCCAATACACGAAATTCGTATTATTGCCGAATTTCAACGGAGAGCTCTGTAAATTGTCATGGTCCTAATGTGTCTATGCTGAAAAACAGCGCGTAGTTTTTAATTGTTTATTATTTCTTGCTTTGCTGTAAGCTTAAGTATACGTTATTGAAGTTTGATTGATCAAAAGTTTTCTGGCTGAATTTGGGCTCTGAAAACAGATAATTAAACAGCGCAAGCAAACGAGAAATCTTATGCCAGTCTGTCGGTTTTCGCAATGACCAAACATTTTCATGCAATGTCATGATGCGTGAAACTCGCTCAACTATCAGAGCTTCTCTTTTTTTGCAATACACATTTGGTGCAGAATTGTTTAACTCAAACATTTTCATTCAGCTTCTTGTTTTAGCGACTTCAACTGCCGAGGATGACGGATGAAAATGTTGATCGTTTTAAAATGACCGGCGGTTCCACGGAGCCTTTCAAATTTTCGCGAAGTAGGTAAAAAAAAGAGCAAATGTACAGAAATGCATTTATCACAAAAAATAAATCTACCGCTATTTTGCATAAAACCCGTTTTATTCCTTTTTGGTTTGGAAAATGAGAAGCTTTAAGTTTTATCAGTGTTAGACTTGGAAGTGGAGCATGTCTGTCCCAAACGAATTCTGTTGATGGTGGTTCCATACTGACAGTAGGTTAAGGGTTGCTATTTTTCTCCGTTGCCTCCCCTAACCTGGCCAAAAATGTATTCTTCTAGGTCACTGTTTACAAACATTGACTTAATGATGGATGCAACAGGGGTTCAACTGAAATGAAATGCTGCAAATCTGTTCAAAGCCAATAATAATGGACTTCAAATCAAATAAGAGCTTGCCAGAAAAAATTAATTTGTTTCTGTCTGATGCACTTAGGTCTCCTCTTCTACTGACTTCTTAACCTCCCAATCTTCAATCCACTTCAGAACTCTCCTGTTTTCAATGAACCTTTCATCTGTGGTGCTTGCATCCCACTTGCATACAGCAGTGGACGTGTGAAATTTGTAACTAAAATCTGGTCATTTGCAGGAGTTCCACAGTTGAAAAATAAATAAAGAAATAGGTGTGTCAGTGACTCTTTTTGTGTTTGCTGCGATCGCTCTAACATGCCTATTAGAGAAAACATCAAGCCAAAGTATTCTCACCATTGCTATTGAACTATATTTCATCAATGAAAATGTGTAGGGGAATGCATTCTACTTTAAAGTTTTCATGATGACAAATATTTTGCAAATTCACAAACAGTTATCTTAAGTTCAATAAGAGTTTTTCGATCCAAAAAAATATTTAACTCTAATTAAAATTATTTTCTGTGGTTATATAAAGTGTGACCTTGTAGACAAAAGGTGTGTAGTAATTGGATGCTTGTTGGAGTTGCAAAGCTTTGATATCATTACCTCAGGAGAATTTGACCACAGAGTAATCTTTAGATGCCACAGTTTCTGATCACTGTAAAATCTCAAATATAAAAGCAAATCAATTTGCTCAGTCATATTAATTAGTCATCCCCTCAACCACCCAAAGGAAAG
Source organism: Orbicella faveolata (assembly GCF_042242905.1). NCBI lineage: Eukaryota > Metazoa > Cnidaria > Anthozoa > Scleractinia > Merulinidae > Orbicella > Orbicella faveolata. Next base: position 7,382,749 of record NW_028301558.1, on the reverse strand, counting down.
AAATAGTGTGAATATTATGAAAATGAAAGGGCATAAAATTGAGTTTAATCTCTTTAGCTCACCTTGTTAGTCAATTAGGATACAAGTTTGGACAATTCAACTACATTTATTAGTAATAATATGTGTATCAGTAATGATATCTGAGCCAGTTGGGACCTATCCTGAAGTAACATTTCCAACATTTTATTATTCAGCACACTTACAGTGAAGTGATTTTACATTCATTTTGTATCACCCAATGTGAAGTGATCCCTTCATATTTCAGTTTCTCATGGATAATTTAAGGGATGGGTTATTCTGGTCCCCATGGCTTCTTTGAGATGAGACCAGTACACTGACTTTCCATGCAGTAACAAATTTCTTGATGTCTCATTTTCGGAGCTCTTCTCAATGTTAGTTATTCCTAATGACAACAGAGTATGATTATGATTAAAAATAAATCACATTTTGAAATACTTTTGGTAGTACAATTTACAACTTCACTAGAACTTTAGAACGGTTTTCAATTGAGTGTTAAAAGTAATCAGGCAATTACTATGGTTTGGTTTTGGTTTTACGACACTCATAAATCATGGTTTAAAATCAAATTACTATGAAATTGGCAAACTATCCATTTCTGTCACATGACTTATGACTTTTAAAATCCTCTTGGTATATACTCAATGCAGAATGCTATATTTCAAACACATTATTTGGAACTCTTGTAATATGCATGTTCAGGGTTTCAGAATTCCTGGCTACTGGTTTAATTTGAATTAGCAAATTGAAATATTTCCTGAAAACTAAAGCCCCATTTGGAAAGTGTTCAATTAAGATACAATTGAACCACCCGTAAGTGACCACCCAAAATGTCAAGCCTAGGTGGTTGCTTACGGGAGATGGTCACTTAAGATAGCTCAGACCATATCGAGTCAAAATTTTGCCTCATTAGCATATGGTAACTGCAGAGATTTACCTCGTGTTTTAAATGTTTTTCATGTGAAAAGCCAATTTCAAGAAAAAAATCCACTTCTTCCCATTGAAAAATTTCCATCTCTTGTACTACTCAGGAATGCAATAATGTTACAACACCTTATTATCCAATTTATGCTCTATTATCTGTTAAGTGATCGCTTACGGGAGGTTAAAAACAAAAGGAAATTTCAAACTTTTAGCTCTAAAAATGGGCGCGGTCACTTTCGAGAGGTGGTTGCTTACAAGAGGTTCCAAATATAGCGATTTGACTGGGAAATTTTTGGCATTTTGGAAAACTGGTTGCTGAGGAGAGGTGGTCGCTTACGAGAGGTGGTTGCAACCGCAGGTTCAATTGTATTTATTTGTTTATTTATTTATTTATTAGTATAGGTAATCGCATTACCAAAGCAATTTGAAAAAATTCCCAAATATCACAAGTAGTGTTATTTAATTACTTAATTGCTTGAGCTTTCATACGATTACTAATGTATTATAACTGAGAAAATTTTGAAGGTGTACACATTAATTTGCACTTCAGTGCAAATTAAAAATTAAGGATAAATTGGCTTACTCTCAGCCAACCACAATGAAATAATTTTCTCAGTTGTATAATAAATCTGATTATGTATTTAATTATTTAATTAATTATTCAGAGCAGCTTTCAGTTGAGTGCCGAAAGTAATCAGGCAATTACTTTGTTTTTAGTTTTGGTTTTACTTCAGTTGACCCTCATTACATAGTGAAGGAACAACTTTACTGAATTCTACTCCAGTTTCGCACCGGCACTTGATTTTCACCATTCGGGGTAACTGTAGCTGAGAGTAAAAAAAGGACCAAGATGGAAAACTTCTGTCAGTTGGGCAAGAATCGCAGACAAGGGGATCCCTCGTTCAGTTCTTCGTTTGGTTTTCGTGACATTTGGGAAGACCTTTTCAATTACACGACCAAATGTGCTCGCATTTACTGGCTTCAAATCCGGGCAGTTTTCTTTCGCCTGCCAACCATTCACCGAACATATTTCGCACAAGTCCGCACAGGGCGCATAATTTTTCTCTTCCGATTCATTGTAGTTTTCAACCAGCCTGGTTTAAGTCGAGAAACATTTTTCACTGCGTGAATGACACGTACACCATCTGCATTAAAATATTAAGGCTTAATTCAACTTTTGTACTCACCATTCCGTGTCGACTCAATGTTGATACTTTCACATATCACTTCCGTTGCAGCGACGACAGGTAAATCATTTTCCAAAATATTTATAACAATCGTCTTTTCAAGAGGAGGCCATTGGTCCGCCATGTTGCAGCACTTTAGACAAGCGTTTCGACTTCCGGTCTCTTTTTCACATCTTCATTACCTCATTTCAAGCCGAAAAGGACTAGGTACGAGTCTACAAATTATGGGATTAGCAAGTATTGAGCCACATAGTCATAAAGTGCACACCAAGCGTTACGAAATCCCCAAGCTTGGTGCAAATAGACCCAATAGTAAGCAAGATATATACAACCATTTGAAAACATCAAAAGTTAGAGGAAAATGTTTGGCCATCCGGACTCCCTGTCCGGATGACCAAATATTTCTGTGTAATTTTGGCGTTTTTAAATGGCTGTATCTCAGTCAAAACTAGCCTGACTAACACTAAACTTAAGGATTTTGTGAATCTCGGTGTGCTCTTTCTGACTATGTGGATCAATAGTTGCTAATCCCATAATTTACAGACTCGTACCTAGTCCTTTTCGGCTTGAAATCAGCCAGGCGATCGGCTCCTCCAAGAATTTGCGAATTTTCCCGCCCGTCCCAGACTTCTTAAATTACGGATCTAGACCTCGCACTAGTAGACCGCGTATTAAAAATTCAAAATGACTGCCACAAAACACAAAACACGCGCGACAAAGGTTGATCTTTTATCCATATTCTAAACGGATGTGAGGGCTCCCTGTGTAGTTGTAAGCTCAACACCAAGTTGAGGCTATGCATTGCACCATATTGAGTTTTTACAAGAGTCCATGTTGTGATGTAGAAGTTTTCGTCGTGTAAGAATGAAACTTGAGTTCCAGTTGATGGATGTCTCTGATGTTTTAATCCACCGAAGAACATGGCCACGCTCGCAACAGTTCCAACCCTGCTTTGTTATTAGGTTTAATAAAGTAAAAAAACAAAGTCGTGGATGCTCATTGAACACAGGATTACCATGTAATTGTCTTTGACTTTTTTTTTTACCTTTTACTTTTTTGACTTTTTTTTTTTTGACTTATTCTTTTTAACTTTTGCTGATCAAGTCTTGAGAACCGGAATTTAAAACTCTAGTTCAAAGGAGACTCGTTCCCATTTCCCTCTATAAGTACAAATCACGCAGCTATGGAGCATAAAAGTTGTAAGGCGCGTCGGATCCTGGGAAGTGGAACTTAGCGCCACTTTGTCCGATTGTTCTTGTCTAGAACAATATCGTACTTTAGTGAACAACAGATACTTAATTCAAGGACTTTAAGATTTATTTGGGGCTCACGTATTCGTCACGGCAGTTGCTTCATATTCCAAAACAATATGCTCAGTGATACGTTCACATGAGAAAGCAGACCACATAGATCACTTGTTTAATCTTCCATACTATGTCAATGCTTTTCAATATCATAGCAGAGGGCGCTTATTCAAAGGAGGGCGTTAAGTCGAATCGTCATGGTAATCAGAAGAAGACAACGATGACAGCCCGAGGGCTACGAATGCATTTGTGATTTCATTTCCAGACGGCGTTTCAACTCTGGGATTTGGAGAACTAATGTTCCGTGTTAAAGAGAAGAAAGGACGAAAAGGGGGGGGGGGGGGGGAGGGGAGGGAAAGAGAGTAGGATGGATGAGACAAACACTTGCACAACTGTCCCTGTGTCTTCCCCCTAAGAACAACGCGAGTTGACATGCATCACCGATTGGCACCGGCTAGCAACAGGTCGCTGTATTGGCTTTATAACTTGAAAGCCCACATAACAGGTACCAAAACAAATTGCATTTATCGCATTTTATTGTTTCAAGAGAGACAGGTCAGGAAAACTTTCATTTTAACCAGTCTATTTTAAGAGAAGACTGGTGATGTTCAGGTCAATAGTAGTGGAGCAGTTAGACGTTATGATCTAAAGATTAACAGGTAGGTCAAAGCTAAAAGGATTGGCAGGCGCCGCTTCAAACGCGATGTGACGAATAAGGCAGACAGGGCACAAACCAAAACAAAACAGATGAGATTAGATAAAACAAAAATATGCCTTGTAGAAAATTAAACAAGACGAGAACATTTTAAAGGAAGGGAACATCATTACCTCGTTTTGTCTGTTAAAAACTGAAACAAAAAAACGTGCGCTTTGTTACCGAAATCTTCGAGATAATCTTAGCTTGGTTGAGAGCAATCATATTTTGAAACACTTAAATGATTATCAACTTGATTTTCGGATTTAGATTTGCCTGAGTTTAAGGCTTTCCTCAGGGGAGGGGAGGAGAGAAGTGGAGGGGAAAAAGTCTGATACTCAGGCTAGCTTTGATTTGAAGATTACCCGATGTTTTGATTACGTGCTACATTGTAAAAATAAGTAGTTTCGGGATTAAAAATGTGTAACACCATAACCACTGGGAAATCCAAACACTATTTCGTTTTGAAATAGCTTCTGATTGAAAGAGACTGCAGATCGAAGGAAAACCGCAAACTATAAATCAACTTAAATTTCTGCAGGCGAAGATTAAGGAAATTGGGCACTTTGAGGGCTTGCTCTGCCATCGGAACAAAACTTAATGTTGGCCAGTTTCTAAAATGTGAAGATTTTACGTTGGAAATCGGCCAATCTTGTTATACCGTAGCTCTTGTTTATAATTTGATCATGTTTTCAGATATCAGTTTTTAGTCTGTTTCTCATGCATTCTGATTGGCTACTCGAACTCGGGATAGTATTTGCTATTGAAGAATCGTTGGTGACGTCATTGTTTACATTTTTCCTCATTATTACATAAAAATTTGCGCAGAAAAGGCTTCATGCCAGACACAAATATGACTACAAACATTTAAAGAGCTGGTAAAAATAAGTAATTGGTGAAATGTTTGGCTCTTTAGGTGTAATATTCGAGGAGAAACTGGCTTTCAAAAACAGCAGAATGTCTGGGTGGCAAAGGCACTAATCAGCTCATACATTCTTTGTAAATTTTCAGTTTTTAAACCCGCGTCGCACAACAGTACTTAATACATTGGGCTCAAATTCCTTGGGACAGCTATCGTGCTGTGCCCTTTCAATATTCAGAGGAAATGTTCTTGTTGCTCAGTCAGAAACTGTATCGCTTCCGCTAATGAGGCAAATATTGTAAACAAATTATTTCTTGGTTTCCTACCGTAACAGAAGAAAGCAGCTTAAGTGTTTAATTGTTATTGTTTAGAGGTTTAATAGCGAAATCAAAACAATGAAAATTACAAAATTTCTTACAGCATGGTTTCAAATCAAGAAGACTTTAAAACTCCTTTTGAAGAAAAGTTGACGGAGTAACTTTAAAACAAGTGCCTTCAAAAATTTGAAAAATGTAGAACAAAAAGGCACTGACCACAATTCGCAATTAGTGTGAATTCCCCGGGCAGCAACTTCCAGCAAAAGATGTGAAGACTGAAGTGAATGAACCTTCTTCTCACTGTGCACTTAACTGTTTCGTAATTTCACTAAACTACGATTTCTGTTGTTGATCACTTGGTGATTTATGTGACTGTTCTTGTACTGTTCCACATTTTGCGCACGAATCTAATTGCAAAAGAGTTTTGCAGGCTTCTGAGTCAATTATATTGTTTCTAATATAATTATTCCCCTCAGTGTTGGTCGCTACTGGTAAATATCCACCAGTAGCCACCGTACCTCTCGGCTGTGGGTATTGTTGTGTCATACCTAGTCAACCAAAGTTGCATATGTCCATAAACCTTTTTAGCCTCCAGGGCGTTTTGTTGCCTCATTTCAGACCATGTGATGATACTCTTGAGAATTCTTGCTTCTTAGATTTTTAAATAGTCGCGTGTATATGAATGAATAATTTTTATACGGATAAAAGACCAATTCTCTAAAGAATATCCCTGGTCTGTACTGGGAGTGGGAAGACAAACTGCCCACGCTAAAAAGGTCTCTTACAGAGGATCTTAAAACTGTTTCCTTGGCAACGAGCAAGTGTGCATGAGTTACTGACGCTGAAGAACAACTTGCCTTTTTCTTAATTTAACTATGCTGAAAGGAATAACGAATGTGTTATTGATTTAGCTTTTTTGTTTAGTGTTAGACGTACTATATCACGGACAAGGTAGAGAAGACCAGAAGACCTCTGGATGTCACACACAACCCAGCCATGCCTCGACGATTCAAACTTCTCCAGCTTATCGTCCTCCTGACTGGAGTGCTAATGCTGCTTCTAAACTTGAAGCATCCCATAGAACCTGTCACACCGGACCAACCGGACATGCTCCCTTTTCGTATCAACGTCAGAGAAATCCAAGGTGAAATGGTCTGGCCAATACCTGACGTCACTGTAGGGCTGCCTATAAGTCACATCCGGGACTTAGGTGAGAACAAGGCACGTGTTCCTCTTGTGATAATTGTATCTAGCGCGCCTGTCAGGTGGGAGAGAAGAGACGCTATTCGTCAGACTTGGTGGAAGCATTGCAATGCTATTAAAGAGGTTAGTGAAGCATGTTTAACTTATCAGCTTTGAAAAAAATTCTCGTTAATTCTTCATGGGACAGTAAGCGAGTGTACACAACAGAGGATTATGGGCAGCTTTACCCTAAACTGTGTGGACAGCATAAAATAGTAAAGTACTTATGAATCTTGTGTGGTTTAATCCATGCAGGTTGCTTGTCACTTCTATACAGACGGACTAGTCGTCAACAGGAAAGTACAGAAGACTCTTTTGCAAGAAAAATCCCTGTACGGAGACTTAGAATTCCAGCCACTTCTAGGCGGCGTGGAATTTGGACTCCGCTTCTTGTACCACGCGAAATGGGCTTCAGCAAACTATGATTTCCAACACTTTCTTCGAGTGGATGACGACTATTTCGTGTGCATTAAAAAACTGTTGAACGAGCTGCCTCTGCGCCCAAAAGAGAATCTCATTTGGGGAAATTTCCACTGTGAAGCAAACACTTCCTGGATTGACGAATCATGGATGCTTTTCTCACGTGACGTCGTCGGCAAATTTCTGAACCAAGACGCGCGCATGATGCTGTGCCATCCACACGCTGACCAGCAGATCGCCATGTGGCTCAACAATATTTCGAGTCGGTTGTATTTTCATGATGAAAGGTTGAATCATGTGGTACCTGACTCGTTTGATTGGCAGGCGAGGAACGTTTGTGATGCATACATGGGCATTCATCGTGCATTCGCCAAGCGCATGCTCCAGCTGGGAGAGGTCAGCGGAGATGGCTCTAAATCGGTGCCTGCTGTTGCTAACTACACGGAGCATTGTGAATATGACACGTTTGACTACACGAAGCTACACAAGAATTACTTCTACGAACCTAAACCTTGTGTTGAGAATGCATTATGGGTGAAACATCACCGTTTGTGGATAGGAGAGGAAGGGAGGAAAAGAGGTTGGATTTAAAAACTCGAAAATGGGAACCTTGCGAAACATCCTTGTCCCCAGAAGCCGCGCTTCGTTTGGTCAGCACCAAGAATCGCGACCTCTGGGAGGGTCCAACACCGGAAGTCCGCGATTCACGGACTTCCCGTCACTCTGCGCATGTTCAGAGTCAAGTCTGATAAATCTGATTGGCTGAGAATATGAAACGATTCCTCTGCGCATGCTCAGAAAATTGGACCTTCCCAGAGGTCGCGATTCTTGGTGATGACGAAAAGGAGCGCGGCCTCGGGGAACGAGAGTGCTTACGCAACGAATAAAAGAGATCAAAGCGCCTCCAGAACTGAGCAGTGATGCGGGAGATGAGATATGACAGGTGTCGACCTTTGATATCCAAAATAAAAGACAAAAACAGCAAATGAACATGAGGAGTCCAACTTGGTACCCACTATTCTGTTGGAGGCAAGTGATGGTACGGTCCACGTCGTTCAATATGAGACTTACACGAGATCATGACTTCAACATGATGCTTTTTCGCATCGTAAAGACCTGAATTAAACTCCCTAGTTTGTGCACAGTACGTTCGGCCAGTAGAAATATTGGTTTGGTCTGACTGGTCGGTTATCGTCTTGGTTTTATTAGCAACTATATATGAGTAATTTTCGTTCTACGACTCAAGACCAAGTAAAACCTCTGAATAAAAGCTGTCTTTAAATTCCTGAACTATACAGAACTAATATTAATTTGCTAAATTCAACGTCTGTATATGTAAAAAAAACCTTTTATATACGTCCAGCAGTCAATGGAATATACCTTATCACGGTTTTCGACACTATCTCGACGGGAAGGCAAAGTGGTAAAAAATTACAGTGTTTGTATGGGAATCCGATGGCAATTAACTGTTTCCAAAATTGAATTTCACCCAATTTATGAATCGCAACGTTAACATACCAGGTAGAAAATTGCATTTACCAAATTTGAAGGATGTAGCTTGGCTAGAAGACGCTCAATTAATTTGTCTCATTTTCCATGATACATTTGTCTGTAATTTTGTTTCCCGCGAACGGCGTCTACCTAGCCAAATTTACAGACAAATGTATGGAAAATGAGATTGACATACTGCCCTGGTTGTGATCTAGAATTATTGTCCGCTTCACTAGTCATGGCAGTGTGCCATGACTCGAGAGTAGAGAGAGTAATAATAGGGAATGAAAAATTCACGTCATCCATTCAGAAGAAACCGATCGCGACCTGCTCGCACACGTTTTCCTGCGCTCCGCGTTGACTACATGTATTTGCTTACAGTTTTGATTGGTTCACTGGATTGTCTGCGTCTTTTTTGATCGGACAGAGTGATTACTATCAAATAGAAAACTGAGTTGTTTGTTGTTGTTGTTATTGTTGTTGTTGTTCTTTTTTTTTCATCTTCGATTGATTGTTGGATTTACTCGAATTTAATCGAACGAATATGGTTCGACAAGAGAGGACGATTTGATACCCCAGGATATAAGAGACTGCATGTTCAATTGAATTACTGTACTGTCAGACGAGTGTCGCGCAACAAAAGGCAGCTCACGGGTTACAAAGTACTCACATCAATTACTTGTGAAATCTATACCTCGAATTGATCAATGAACTCTGATTAGATCATCTCGCAGATTAATAAGTAACCATAGCCCTCTTAACATTGTTGCCCGTGAAATTGTCGAAACGTATTTACTGTTCTTTAACACACTTTGGTTCATTATTGTTTCGAACCCCCTCCCCTCCCCTTCCCGTCCACGCTATGGAAAATAAATTGACCCCAGTAATTAAGATAATTAGAGCTTCCTGTGATACTGAATCGCCACAACAAGCACAGACAAGTCATTCTATTTTTACCACATATCGCGTTACTTCAGTCACTCAGTAAAATTCCAAACATCAGTTCAGTCTACTACATCGTCTTTAAACGGAAAAAATCCACAATGACAGAGCAGATTAAAGAGTAAAGATTACGTTTTCAACATCAGTGCATTTTCGCAGTTTTCTGGTGGCAGCTGCAACGATGAAACAACAAAATAGAGAAGAGAAGCATGCGAAGAAAAGACAGACACTGGACCGCTTGTGTTCCGTGTCAGGTCTATTGTTGTCTGTTGTGTGTTGCATCGCACTAATTCACGTGGAAATCAGAATACAAGAACATCATCGACTGATATCACACTCAGTGACATTCTGTGATAAGATGGAGAGAGAAATCCTTCGAAAAGTTGAACATAATTACGGAAAATGGCAAGTTATGGCTACAAGTCGCCATTGGCAAACGACCGCCAAAGGTAGGTTTGCTGCTGATGATTCCAATGAAAGTCACTTTGTACTGTTTTACGGTTATACTTTCTCGGATAATTTGTCGAGGGGGACATGGGAGTGTTCTGAACACCGCAACACCGCAAAAAAAAAAAAAATTAACGAACACCGCGTCACCGCAAGAAAAGTCAACGAAACACCGTCACCGCAAAACGTATTTTTAGCGCCATGATTCGTTCATCTACACTAAAATAATACTTTAATACCTCGACAATTTTCCACAAAATAAGCACATCACAACGCTTTACATTGCGCATATGTCGATACTGCTGATGCCTGTAAATCAGTTTTCTTGCTCTTCTGAAGAAACCTTGCACGAAGCTAGGAAGCGGACGAAGAAAAAAGAGAGGAGCCTCGAGAGATGGACTTTACCCCAGATCCCTCTCTTCTTTTACTTCGCTCACTTTTCTTGGTGTATAAACCCACTGACTGAAGTCCTATCTTGACTGAAAGTATTACTTTCCGGAGCTAGCTGCGTTTGCGTTCGATATCGATAATCGTTTGAAAAAATAGAAGGTCAAGAAAATGCATTAATGCATTATATTCGGCCTTGGCTTTTCCAGAATTTCCAGGATTGTTTCTGTCCTCGCTCCTCCGCGTGTCTACCAAACACTGAACTCCGGGTGGTAGAGGTCAAGTTACTTGTCAAGTTACGTATAAATGAAAACAGCTTCGGATTGGCGGCCGAAGCATATTGAAGATTGACTAGACAGTGATGGTCTGAATTTTGCTACAAATTATTAACCTCAATGGTATGTGTTTGTCATAAATTAGCATGGATTAACGAAGTTTACATGCTAAGGTTTGAGAAAGGTAAATCAAAAACCCCTAGCACCGCAAATAATTTCATTTCACCGGACACCGCAGAGTGAAAAACACAAACACCGCACACCGTAGGGTTTGAGATCACCGCAACACCGCATGTTGAGATTTTATTCACCGCATCACCGCATTAAAAAAACATCAACACCGCAAATCCCCATGTCCCCCCTCTTTATCGGTTACTGTGGCGCGCCTCTCCCTCCAGAAATAATGCGTGACTTTCCCTTTAGTAAAATTTTCAGTTCTCATAACACAATTACGTACGAAGTAACAAGGCTGATGGTATGTTTGTAGAGAGCGAGTCCAATAGGAAGGGGAAATGTCTCAATAAATAACTTTAATTCTTCAGGCGAACAGGATGCCATCTCAAGAACAAAACGCTCTTCACCCGTTGATTCACAACAGAAATCAACCCTAACAGCCTTGGAAGTTCAAGTGCTAATCAAACAAGAACTTGCTCTTCTGCAACACCAAGTCTGTGCTAAAGATAATACGCTATGCCGATCAGGACCAAAAGGTAACACCGGAAGGAGAGGGAAACAAGGAACCCGAGGGAGACCGGGGCCCCCAGGGAGACCCGGTTTAAACGGACCTCCTGGTAAACATGGACCAACAGGAGCTCAAGGCCCGATGGGCATAAAGGGGGGTGTTGGAATGCCGGGAGACCCCGGTCCCGTGGGACCTAGAGGCCCGCCGGGAATGAAAGGCGAGCCGGGCCAGTCCCTCTCGGCTCCATCTCTGCTGTGGGGTCCTGTTGACACGACAGTCAATGAAAGGAATACAGCCATGTTAAAATGTACAGCGGATGGTAATCCAAGTCCCAAAGTCACGTGGACTAGGCTGAATTCGTCCCTTCCTGTTGGACGTCACGTGGTCGAGTCCAGTGGCGCTCTGATTATTAAGGACGTTAGACCTGGAGACGACGGAGTTTACAACTGTAGAGCTAAAAATTTGCTGGGACACGTGAACGCCTCGGCGAAATTAACTGTTCAGTGTAAGTTACAGAAATTAGACATTTTCTGACGAAAACATTGATTGATGCATTAAAACAGGTTCTTTATACTGTCATATATCTTTTTGACTGACCTGTTAGCCAGGGAGCACATAAAATAATCCAGACACAACTCTATAATTATCAAGTCGTAGCAAAGAAAGAGAGAGATTTTTAAGCGTTCTCCAAAAGTATATTTGTGCTGTCCAAATGACTCTTGTTGTCGATCTGTTGGGAACTTAAAAGTCAGCTGAATAGTTGATATAAATAACGCTATAAGAGAATGCTAATTTAAAATTGCGATATATTCCCCCAAGTATGGCCATAGATATACAACATTATTCCTCTTTCTCGACAGTCGCTCCTAAGCTCTTGTTGTCAACCAATCGCTTGATGGCTGAAGAGAGACAAAACATCCGCATCGCCTGCACTGCTACTGGTCAGCCGCGTCCTTCTATCACGTGGTCTAAGTCAGTTGGTAGTTTGCCTGAAGACAGAACTGAAGTGATGAATGGAACCCTGACAATCCACAGTGTGACTAAGAATGACGGTGGAGTATACATTTGTGAAGCAGAGAATATTCTGGGATCGGCATCAGACACAGCTCAGCTCACGATATTTCCTCCTTTGCGGTTTAAAGTCCGTCCTCCTAAACAGGTGACTCCTGTGATTGGTTCCAGTGTCCATCTGCCGTGTATAGTCGAGAGTGACCTAAGAACCAAAATTACTTGGACAAAGAATGGTATGTCTTCACTTCCTGTAGAGTCCAGAGTTCTACAGAATGAAACACTGCTTATTACGAATATAAAGAAATCACACGAAGGATCTTACACCTGTAGAGCCACTAATGCTTTGAGAACAATAGAAATCAAAGTTAAAATCAATTCTCCGGTTGCCACCTCTTGTTCTGTGATTAGAAAATATATCAGCAGTGCGAGCGGAAATTACGTTATTGATCCAGATGGTGTGGGAGGAGCGCCACCATTTACAGTCTACTGTGACATGAGTGACAAGAATGGAGCTGGCGTGACAGTAATCAGCCACGACAGTGAAAGCAGAACACACGTGCAAGGATGTGAGCCTAATGGTTGTTATTCACGTGACATTCATTACAGAGGAGTGAGCCTGTCTCAGCTGGCGAGTCTCACCAAAGTTTCCTTGCACTGTGAGCAGTTTATCAAGTATGAGTGTTATAATTCATTGTTCGTCAGTGGCAGCGCTAATTATGCCTGGTGGGTGTCACTTGACTCTACTAAAATGACGTATTGGGGTGGGGCATCACCTGGCAGTGGTAAGTGCGCATGCGGGATGACCAACTCATGTGCAGACTCGAGTCGTGGTTGCAACTGTGACAAGAATGACAATGTATGGCGTGAAGACAGCGGTTTCCTCACTGACAAGACACATCTACCAGTTAAACAGCTCAGGTTTGGAGATATAGGCGATAGCGGCGAGCAAGGCTACCACACATTGGGAAAACTTAAGTGCTATGGCATAGCATAACATTCAGACATACTTTTAGTATTCTAAAAATAGCAATCAATGGTAACAATACCTTTCATAACAAAATGCAGTTATGACATCCTTACTATTTGGAGGGATCTTGATTATTTTTTGTTTTCGAAATTCAAGGGTACGATAGATCGCAAAACCCACTTTTTTAATAGTAGCATGGTGGCAAGCGAGGATACTAAATGACTGAATTGTTGTTTTCTCTTCGTAGCTATAGCTTTGGAAGCGTAAGACGTCTGTACCACTTAGTGATAAACATGAAGTTATAGCTTCGGAAACAACTGTAGGTTACACAATCACACATGAAAAAATAAAATAGGAGGTGTTCTGCTTGTAATTTAGTTGAGTTTCAGACCACTGTCATTGCAGCAATTTATAGCTTTGTAGTTTTGCACATACCTGGGTTGACCAGTGATTTAAAACACCCGCGACATGAATTGTCAAACCAATTTCGCAATCCATATAATCAGTGGCCTGTTCTAAGCGAGGTTGCCTCAAGGCTAGTGCGCTCGACTCTGGATTGAGCGGTCCGAGGTCGGGTGGCTGTGTCTTGTGTCTTGGGCAAGACACTCTACTCTCACAGTGCCTCTCTCCACCACTGTTTAATGTTAGAGGTGACCCTGCGATGGACTAGCATCCCATCCAGGGGGGAGTAGAAGTACTCCTAGTCGCTTCATGCTACGGAAACCGGGGTAAGCTACGGACTGATGGGCTTCTAGGCTCGTATGCAGACTTAACCTTACCTACTTAGCGTGAAAAACGGCGAGAGAAAAAATGTGTGAGAAGTGCTTCGCGGAAAAGCGAGAGAACACCGCTCGATACACACCACCACACCTTTGCTTTTTCTCTCGCCGTTTTCGCGCTGCACCTCAACTGACCGAACGCCTGGATCAGACTACATATCCAGTAAAACTAAAACCATAAAGTATCCTCTCTGTTGACTATCCGTAAATCGTTTTTCGTTATCCGAACTTATTTTGAGTCTTGTGTTTGTAGCGAATATAACGCACGCTCTGATTGGCTAATTCTAGGGCATTATTTAGCTCTTATTAACCGAGCAGGAGGTCTGTATGGGAGAATATTGACCGAGGTCGTGAGTACAGAAACACGACCGAGGTCAAGATTCTCCCATACAGACCGAGTAAGCTCAGTAAATAAGATGTTTATTATATGACAAGCGAGAGAAATTTAAGTTATTTAATGTAACTGGTTTGTACTAGCGGACATTTTGCAGTGGCGGATCCAGACTTTGAGCTAAGGTGGGGGCCCGATTTTGTTTTACTTGCCCTGCCGGCTTTTCTTCCTTCAGCCATTTCTTCCTTTTTCACTCAGAATAAGGGGGGGGGGGGGGGGGGGGGCGGGCACCCTAGATCCGCCACCGTTTTGCCAAGTGAGCTCGTCTTTCCGCTGGATTTCTCTTTGACCTCTTTCCATTCAGTCGCCGTACGCTCCGCTATTGTGTGCTCTCAGCGTTAGATGTTGGTGAATTTAAACGCTTCGACGGTAGCATTTATAGAAATCTGAGGGAATTGTCCTTGTTTATTTAATGTAACTGGTTTGTTAAGTAACCGACATTTTGCTTGCGAAAGGCGATGAGCTGAACTTAAGGTCATTCCCCAGTATTCCATTGCGCATCCCTACTGCGCATAATTTAAGGCGTGATTAGCGCGCGCGCATTAAAAAATGGCGGCTTTTTCTTTACGGCTGGACCTCGCCATAGAGGTAAATCGTCATTTTTTCACAAACGAGTACGGTGACCTATCATTTTTTTCTGTTGTTTTGAATTGAGCAATAAATTTCTCTGTGTAAAATAAATATGGACCAATTCTCAGTGTAGAACAAACAACAATCGTCGAAAACGTGAATTTGGCAAGCAATCGTGACCACAATCATGGTGTTATTATAAGAATTGATATGGGTATAAACAAGGTGCTGTTGCTCTTAAACGAACATGGGGACCTCTCATTTTTATTTCAAAATTTAAGTTCCTATAATATAAACAATCAATAGGCAAAGTTTCACAAAAATCTCAGTGCAGACTCTAATTCAGTAGAATAACCTTAAATCTGCCGAAGTGTTCTCGTTCTCTTTATTTTTCTTTTCTTTTCTTATAACACTATTTAGCACTGCCATAAATAAATATTGTTAGCGGAAAATACCCAGTATTTTTGCATTAAAGTTTGCGACTTTTTCACCGCAAAACATTACCGGTCTAGATGCCGGTCTAGATGGGAAAATCTAGATCGCTTTCAATATCGATTTCAGCCTATCAAATTCGTGAATTCCGTGGTTCCCAGTCCTTGTGAGACACAACCATATAATAATCTCCCGTAATGCCTATGGGTCAATTACGGGCCCACAAAACTGAAGCAAAATGGCATATAATAAACAACTTATTAACCTCGAACGCTCGGTCTTTACGGGAAAATCTCAAACCTCGGCCATACCGTAAAATCGGTAAGGTCCAGGTTCGAGATTTTCCCGTAAAAACATCATTCTCGGTAAATATGTAGTTCATAATGCGGTTACCTCAGTGTTGTAAAATCAGTTAACCATTTGTACGAATAATTCTAATCATTCCGAAGTCTAGCTATCATTCAGTCTGAAACGGATCCACTACATTCCTTGATATGTTATATATTATAAATAACCCGCAAACCTCACCACGCAAGTTAACTTTCATTGATCCCTGACTAGCCAATCCAGTCACTACCGTCCGCTTTACATTCACTCGGTAATAAATTATCCACACACAAAAAAAAACCTGTATACCAGCTACATGCTTGAATACACTGAACATACAAAATACATTGGAACGGTTCCACAGCCCATCAAAAGCAATGCACACCAGTATGAGGGCATTATGAGATTACGAGAACACCTTAAATTTTGGAAAATTTAAAACTCCCTTTTCTACCTTCCCCTCCAATAAAAAAAGTTGCATCTTGACATGCTTATCACATATCGATAATTAAGAGCGGGTCTCACTGAGCCGTTTTTGAATTATAACCACTATAAAGCTGACAATAAAAAGGGTGTTGTTAACAAGTTGGGGCGTGGCTACGGTAACCTATTTTGCCATGAAGATGAAATGATCACTGATTCGGCAATTGTATCATACCAAAACTGTAACATCACTTGATAAAGAGTGGCAGTAGTAATCCCTCAAACCATAACCACTGGAGCTAATTACTTATGACGGATTACCACAGGAGTAAGGCCTATATCCATGAGGGACCAAGTCTCATGTACGTCAACCTCTCAGGTTACGGTTAGGTTCGATTTAGCTGAATCATCGAGATTTCAAATTCATACCCGGGGATATCACGGAACGAAAGATCAATTGAATTCTTGGTAGACGAGTGTAACGCCACAAATGCTGGCTGACGGATTAAAAAGCTCTCACTCGTGAAATCTACACCTCAAAACGATCAATGAACTTGTTTAGTTCTTCTCGCGGTTTAAGCAGCAACCATAGCTCTCTTAAAATTGTTGCCCATGAAATTGACTAGACGCATGTTACTGTTCACTAAACAACTTTAGCTCATTGTTGTTTCGGATAACATTTTAAAAACTCCACCACTCCCCTACCCTCCCCACATGAACTATTGCAAATAAATTGTCCCCAGTAAGATAACAATAACTTCCTGTGGTACTGAATCGCCATGACAAGCACAGACAAGTCATTCTATTTTTACCACATATCGATTAACTTTAAGATTCAGGTTACACCAGATCGTAAGCGAAATACGGAGCATCACCGCTTTTATATTCAGTAAATCCACAGTGAACTGTTTTCCAACCAGCTCAAAGAGTTAAGTTCAAAGCGTGCACTTCTTTCCCGTAAGTTTCTGCCTGCGGTTGCTGCCATGAAACAGCAAGATAGAGGAGAGAAGCAGGCGAAGAAAAGACAGACAATAACCGACTTGTGTTCTGTGTCAGGTCTGTTGTTGTCTGTTGTGTGTTGTATCGCACTAATTCACGTGGAAATCAGAATACAAGAACATCATCGACTGATATCACACTCAGTGACATTCTGTGATAAGATGGAGACAGAAATCCTTCGACAAGTTCAAGAAAATTACGGAAGATGGCAAGTTATGGTTAAGGGTCGCCACTGGCAAGCAACCAAAGGTACGTTTCATTAACGTTACTGATGTTTCGATAGAGATATACTTGTCAGTTACTGTGGTGCGCCTAATTTTTGCCCAGGAATGCGTGACATTTCCCTTTCAGTGACATTTTTCGATACCCTAACATAAGTGATTTCAGAGACCGAGTTAAATGGAAAGAGAAATGTTTTAATGTCGAGGAAAAGGTTGTGGTTATTCATCGTGGTAGGTGCAATAATAAAGTGTATTATCGTTTGTCTCACGATGTAGTCACTTGAGATGTAGATCGCGACGTTTCGACTGCTTACTGCTAGTCTTCTTCAGGCGAAAAGGTCGACTGATTGCACGGTATCATTTATATCACAAAGGTCGGCTGTGATTGGTGCATTTCGTTCCTCCTATTGTTCCATTGTTCCCGCGAGTAGTACTGATCAGTATGTGTTGGTTTCCTGGTGGTAAGGCGGCCATCAGGTTCTCTATACACCGACGTGTCGAGAAAGGCGAGCCTAAGATCTGGAAACGCTACGTAGATGATACTTTCACCATCCTGGATCGGGATAGAGTTGGCGTCTTCCTGCTACACCTAAACAGTCAACAACCATCAATCCGTTTGGCCATGGAGATCGAGAATAACAGCATGATTCACACCACCCTCAGTCAGTAAAGTGCGGTATTGTGAAGTGTCTGTACGAACGGGCTAAACGTCTCGTGACCAAACCATCTGTAATCGCTGGAGAGAAGAAACATCTGTCATCTGTACTTGTTTCTAACGTATATCCCTCCTCTTTTTTACAGAAGATCACAAAGGCACGAACAACCTCAAGAAGAAAGGCCGTCGCGGAATTTAAATCCACCCCGTTTTACCTTATGACCAAGGAGTCTCGCTGCCTAGAACAACAAGGCATTCGCACCGTCTTTAAGTCCGACACGACAAGACTTCACCCTAATAACATCAACAGGGATAGTGGAATTGAAATTCCTGAAGCATGGATGCCCCCGATCAAAATACACAACAACAGGAGAACGGTACAACAGCGGACCACTGAGGGAATAGCTACTCGCGGGAACAATGGAACAATAGGAGGAACGAAATGCACCAATCACAGCCGACCTTTGTGATATAAATGATACCGTGCAATCAGTCGACCTTTTCGCCTGAAGAAAACTAGCAGTAAGCAGTCGAAACGTCGCGATCTACATCTCAAGTGACTACATCGTGAGACAAACGATAATACACTTTATTATTGAAAATGTTTTAATCAATGGCTTTTATATTCCAGTTGAGCAGGATGCAATCTCAAGAACGAAACGCTCTTCAACCGTTGATTCACAACAGAAAGCAACCCTAACAGCCTCTGAAGTACAAGTAATAATCAGAAAAGAACTTGGTCTTCTGCAAGATCAGGTCTGTGCTAAAGATCGCAAACTGCCAATTGGGACCGAAAGGTAACACCGGAAGGAGGGGGAAACCGGGAACCCGAGGGAGACCGGGTGCCCCTGGGAGACCCGGTTTAGACGGACCTCCCGGTAAACATGGACCAATAGGAGTTCAAGGCCAGATGGGCATAAAGGGAGATGTTGGAATGCCAGGAGAACCCGGTCCCGTGGGACCTAGGGGTCCGCCTGGAATGAAAGGTGAGCCGGGCCAGTCCCGCTCGGCTCCATCTTTGCTGCAGGGTCCTGGTGACACGACAGTCAATGAAAGTCACACAGCCATCTTAAAATGTACAGCCGATGGTAATCCAAGTCCAAAGGTCACGTGGACTAGGTTGAATTCATCCCTTCCTGTTGGACGTCACGTGGTAGATTCCAGTAGAACTCTGATTGTGAAGGACGTTAGACCTGGAGACGACGGAGTCTACAGCTGCAGAGCTGAAAATTTGTTGGGACACGTGAACGCCTCTGCGAAATTAACTGTTCAGTGTAAGTTACGTGATTGTAGCATAAAAACAGGTTCTTTGCAAATACATTAGAATCTATTGGCTGTACCGGTGAGCCCAGGGGTACATAACTTAATCTAAACATAATTTTATAATTATCATGACGTATGTAGTAAAAATATATTATTCACAAAGTTTAGACAAGGCTTAATCTCCTGAAATTTAAGGTTACCTTATACCTTCAGGGGTGTCTCACGTGCACGCGAGTTAGCGCGTGCAGTTTAAGCGGTAGATACCTAAACCCCTATATCAAATTAAATCTTATAGAGCTGGCTATCAAACTATACGAAGAATTTTGAAATAAAATGAATTGTCCAATTTTTCACGACCACTAAATGCGAGCGCCCGAATAACCTTTCGAAAGCTACAAGTCAAAGCGGATTTCGTTTTTCGCCAATTTCATTTTTTCCGCGATTTCAGGGCCCAAAGCGCTTACAAAACGTGTCTGCGTTTTGCCATATTCAATTGCAGTAAAAAGTTACAGAACTTTTTTGAAGTATATAGGATTAAAAAAATGTAGAGTGATCGTACAATCGCTCTCGAAGAAAAAATATTTCGAAATTAACAATTTGTAGACATGTTTTTGTAGTTTATATGTTAAACTAGCTACTGTCCAAATTTGAGGACAATTGAACCAGTTTCCTTTAAGTTAAAACCCTTTGAAGTGTCTGCTTCAAGCAAAAACATTTATTCGAGAAAACAGCGCTAAGAAAAATCTTCTGCTTCGCAAACAAACTTCGCCCACAGACGCCTTCAACTAGGTTCTCAGATAACTGAGCCAATCAGTGCAGGGAAAGTTTACTAACGTTAACCTCCTGTTGAAATTTACGCGCGAATTTCCAAAAAACCCTTGTGTTTCGCAATGCGCTCAAGGCGCCGAAAGCGGAGAGATAATTTTTCTGTAGCTCGGTTTTTCTTTAAGCTGTTCACTCTGGCAAAATGGGGAAGACGAAAAAGGATACGACCGCTAGAGTGGCTGGGCGAAGGAAACAAATAAAAGAAAGTGCGGCGGAGCAACTGTGCGTGGTCAACTGTGCATGGTCAACTGTGCATGGATAACATTTCAGTGGATCTCAATGAGTCCAACGATTCGTCGATATCGGATTAATCGGAATTTCTAACATCTCTGTTATTGCTGTTAAGTTCCCAAATTTTTACAGAACCTTTCTTTTCTCTTACCTCGATTTTTTTGCTCGCCCTATACAAAAGCTATAGCTTCATCCGCGTGGCGAACTTTCGCTTCTTCATTCATTGATGTATTTTCATTCGTTCTTCGCTGTTTTCGCTTTTTCGAACTGGTCAATGTTTTTAACGTGTTCTATGTTTACTTATAACTTAATAGAATTAAACCTTATTCCAAAAATGCTTAGTAGTCAGAACAACAATTCTGATCAACTGAGTAGTCAATTCGTGACATCCGTATAGGTAATTCCCTCGAAAATCGTCTCCGTTGATTGCATACACGCCATAGGGCTGTCAATCAAGAGGTAAACTTTTACTTCCGGCGAAAACGTAAAACCGCCATTTCTCCGCCAATATTGAGTCTTTTTCAAAAATATTTTCAGAAATTAGAGATTATTCTTCCACCACTACTTTGACCCAAAAATCCAAATTTGAAGAAAAATGGCCGACCTGAAGGTCTACTGTAACCTTAAGTCAGGTCCCACCTGCTCAAGATGCTCGCTTGGATCAGTTTAATAAGATCAATGAAAAGTGAAATAACATTTATGATCGCTTTCATAATAAACTATGCGTTCAGGAAAAGTCAATACAGTGCACTCCCCAAGTTTGCCCAAGCAAATGTAATGTATTGTTTTTCTCGGCAGTCGCTTCTAAACTCTTGTTGTCAACCAATCGATTGATGGCTGAAGAGAAACAAAACATCAGTATCGCCTGTACTGCTACTGGTCAGCCGCTCCCTAGTATCACGTGGTCCAAGTCCGTTGGTAATATGCCTGAAGACAGAACTGAAGTGATCAATGGAAACCTGACAATCCACGGTGTGGCTAAAAATGACGGTGGAACATACATCTGTAAAGCGGAGAATATCCTGGGACCAGTAACAGACACAGCTCAGCTCGTGATATTTTCTCGTTTGCGGTTCGAAATCCGTCCTCCTCAAGAGGTGACTCCTGTGTTCGGCTTTAGTGTCCATCTGCCGTGTGTAGCTAAGAGTGACCTGAAACCGACAATCGCTTGGACCAAGGATGGGAAGACCTCACTTCCTGTAGAATCCAATGTTCTACAGAATGGGACGCTGTTGATTACGAATATCAAGAAATCACACGAAGGATCTTACACCTGCATAGTGACTAATGCTCTAAGAGCAATAGAAGCTCAAGTCAAAATCAATTCCCCAGTGACTGCGACTTCCTGTTCTGTGATAAGAAAACACGTCAGCAGTGTAAGCGGAAATTACGTCATTGATCCAGATGGCACGGGAGGAGTGGCACCATTTACAGTTTACTGTGACATGAGTGACAAGAATGGAACTGGCGTGACGGCAATTAGTCACGACAGTGAGAGCAGAACGCACGTGAAGGGATGTGAACCTGTCGGTTGTTATTCACGTGGCATTCATTACAGAGGAGTGAGCCTGTCTCAGCTGGCGAGTCTCACCAAAGTTTCCTCGCACTGTGAGCAGTTTATCAAGTATGAGTGTTATAATTCATTGTTCGTCAGTGGCAGCGCTAATTATGCCTGGTGGGTGTCACTTGACTCTACTAAAATGACGTATTGGGGTGGGGCATCACCTGGCAGTGGTAAGTGCGCATGCGGGATGACCAACTCATGTGCAGACTCGAGTCGTGGTTGCAACTGTGACAAGAATGACAATGTATGGCGTGAAGACAGCGGTTTCCTCACTGACAAGACACATCTACCAGTTAAACAGCTCAGGTTTGGAGATATAGGCGATAGCGGCGAGCAAGGCTACCACACATTGGGAAAACTTAAGTGCTATGGCATAGCATAACATTCAAACATACTTTTAGTATTCTAAAAATAGCAATCAATGGTAACAATACCTTTCATAACAAAATGCAGTTATGACATCCTTACTATTTGGAGGGATCTTGATTATTTTTTGTTTTCGAAATTCAAGAGTACGATAGATCGCAAAACCCACTTTTTTAATAGTAGCATGGTGGCAAGCGAGGATACTAAATGACTGAATTGTTGTTTTCTCTTCGTAGCTATAGCTTTGGAAGCGTAAGACGTCTGTACCACTTAGTGATAAACATGAAGTTATAGCTTCGGAAACAACTGTAGGTTACACAATCACACATGAAGAAATAAATTAGGAGGTGTTCTGCTTGTAATTTAGTTGAATTTCAGACTTCAGTCGGTGCAGCAATTTATAGCTTTGTAGTTTTGCACATACCTGGGTTGACCAGTGAATTCAAACACCCACGACATGAATTGTCAAACCAATTTCGCAATCCATATAATCAGTGGCCTGTTCTGAGCAAGGTGGCCTCAAGGCTAGTGCGCTCGACTCTGGACTGAGCGGTCCGAGTTCGGGTGGCTGTGTGTCGTGGTCTTGGGCAAGACACTTTACTCTCACAGTGCCTCTCTCCACCACTATTTAATGCTAGAGGTAACCCTGCGATGGACTAGCATCCCATCCATGGGAGAGTAGAAATACTCCTAGTCGCTTCATGCTACAGAAACCGGGATAAGCTACGGCCAGATGGACCGCTAGGCTCGTATGCAGACTGAAAAGAGTGAGTGAAAAGTGCTTCGTGGAAAAGTGCTTCGCGGAAAAGCGAGAGAACACCGCTCGATACACCCCTCTACACGTTTGCTTTCTCTCACCGTTTTCGTGCTTCTCCTCGACTGACCGAACGCCTGGATCAAACTACGTATACAGTAAAACAAAAACCATAAAGTATTCTCTCTGTTGGTTATCCGTAAATCGTTTTTCGTTATCCGAACTTATTTTAAGTCTTGTATTTGTGGTCAATATAACGCACGCTCTGATTGGTTAATTCAAGGGCATTATTCTCCCGTAAGGTCCGCGGGCCGATTACGGGCCCGCAAAACCAAAGCAAAGAGTCATATAATAAACAACTTATTAACCTCGAACGTTCGGTCTTTAAGGGAAAATCTCAAACCTCGGCCTTACCGTATTGACCTCGCTATCGCTGGGTCAAAATCGGTAAGGTCCGGGTTTGAGATCCCGTAAAGACATCATTCTCGGCTAATAAGTAGTTAATAATGCAGTTTCCTCAGTGTAGTAAAATCAGTCAACCATTTGTACGAATAATTCGAGTCATTCCGAAGTCTAGCTATCATTCAGTCTGAAACGGATCCACTACATTTCTTGATATCTGATATATCATAAATAACCCGCAAACCTCTCCACACAAGTTAACTTTCATTGATCCCTGACTAGCCAATCCACACACTACCGTCCGCCTTACATTCACTCGGTAATAAATTTCCACAGAAAAAAAAAAACCTGTATGCCCGCTACATGCTTGAGTACACTGAACATGCAAAATACATTGGAACGGTCCCACAGCTCAACGAAAGCAATGCACACCAAAATGACGGCATTATGAGATTACGAGAACACCTTAAATTTTGCAAAATTTAAAACTCCCTTTTCTTCCTTCTTCTCCAATAAAAAAAGTTGTATCTTGACATGCTTATCTCATATCGATAATTAAGAGCGGGTCTCACTGAGCCGTTTTTGAATTACAACCACTGTAAAGCTAACAATATAGGGTGTTTTTAACACGTTGGGACGTGCTATAGTAACCTATTTTGCCATGAAGATGAAATGATCACTGATTCAGCATTTGTTTGATACCATAATTGTAACATCACTTGATAAAGAGTGGCAGTAGTAATCCTTCAAAGTATAACAACAGTGGAACCCCGCTTAGACGGTCACCAACGGGGGGATAAAATTTAAAACTGGTCTAAATTACACGAGTGACGTCATAACAGATATATCACAATTGCACATCCAAACAACTGTTCTTTAATACGCATGCGGAATGCAAACATAATTGAAACTTCAAATGGATCAGTCCATACAATATTAACACTGGAAAGAGGAACGTAAGTGGTTTGAGTGGCCGTATAAACGGGGTAAAATTATGTTGGACTATTAGTAAACGTAGACAAAAGAATGTGTTCGAGTTTTGATAGGTTTGGTAAGTTAAAAAAGTTAAACTTCTAGGGACAGCATTTTGTGCCTGAGCTGTTAGGTAGGCTTGAAATTGGCCTCTCTTCGGTAAGCGAGACGACGTGCTTCTATTACCAAAACTAGGATAATTATTTTGTTTACGAACACGACCTTGAATCGCCTTGGCTTTGGGGGAACAGCTACGGGGCATTTTCACTTCAGAAACAATGAAACTGAGGACATGTTGGTGTACCAAAGCAATCCTGTGGGAGTTGGACTCTTTTCCTATGTAAACACTTTCGTTGGGTGTATGTTACATATTTTGTGCACAGAAATCTAGGCCAGCGAAGTGAAACTACACATTTCCTCCTTTGATTTATTCAGCAGAAAGCAGCGTTAGTTTTCGGGTCGAAGAGAAGAGGGTACACAACACGCAGCCAATCTACAGCTTTCCGTTCGTACGAAAAGTCGTACACATTTCGTGAAGACATGCCATTAACACTGACTTCGAACTTTACTATAAACAACTTATCCGCTACAGTCCGCAATAAGCTGCCCCGACACCCAAAAGTCCGCAATTTTGCATAACACTCGAAAAGAAAGCACATGGACGAACATGGAGATGACGTCATTCGCCCCTTAAGATTTTTTTGGGGGAGGGGAGGGCAAATTGGTGTCCACAGAAATATACATACACAAATCTCGAATTTTTCTGCCTTACCAGATTAGAACTGCGTTCTCTCGAACGCAATGATTCAGGTTGGAATTTCAGAATGCGGCCGTTGGCCGTATTACCGGATGGCCCCATTAACGGGGCTTACTTATAAGAAAATGTATGGGCGTTTCCCCAAAAAAAAGTGGCCGTGTTAACGAGGTGACCATATTAACGAGGTGACCGTAAGACAGCGTTCCATTATACTGGAAACTGCTGGAAACTGCTACTAGCTAACTTATGAGGTGATCACCCTACGAATAAGGCCCATATGCATGAGGGATCAAGTCTCGTACACTTCAACCTTACCACTCTCAAGTTTACGGCTAGGTTCGAATTAGCTGAATAATAGAGATTTGTATTTCATACCCCGGGATATCACAGTCCGAAAGTTCATTTCAATTCCTGTCAGACGAGTGTCGCGCCAACCCATTTATGGCAAAAGTTGATCTTTACCTTACCGCATGGAAAGTTTAAAAAAAAAATCTGTAACTGGGAACATTTCGGGGGTGAACGTCCTATTTGATAGGAGACTGGAAGTTCAAACGACGTCACAACCGGCGGCTAACAGGATCTAACAGCTAACAAAGTTCTCGCATCAAATTACCTATTCGTGAAATCTACATCCCCCAAAGGCCAATGAACTTGAATTAGTTCTTCTCGCAGATTAATCAGTAACAATAATTCTCTTTCAAAATTGCTGCCCACAAAAAAGTCTAAACGCATTCAACTGTTCTTTAAAACAACTTTAGCTCACTGTTGTTTCGGATAACATTAAAACCTCCACTTCCCTCCCGTGCAATGGCAAATACATTGACCCAGATTGACCCAAGCAAGATAATAATAACTTCCTGTGATACTGAATCGCCATAACAAGCACAGACAATTCATTCTATTTTTACCACATGTCGGTTAACTTTAAGCTTCAGGATACACTAGTTTCTCAGTCACGTTCAAAGCATCACTGAAGTGTGCTACATTTTCAAACGGAATAAATCCACGGTGAAGGAACAGATCAAAGCGTAAAGAACACGTTTCCATCAACAGTGCAATTTCGCAGTTTCCTGGTGGCATCTAACACGATGAAACAGCAAAATAGAGAAGAGAAGCAGGCAAAGGGAAGACAGACAATGAACCACTTGTGTTCCGTGTCAGGCCTGCTGTTGTCTGTTGTGTGTTGTATCGCACTAATCCACGTGGAACTCAGAATACAAGAACATCATCGACTGATATCACACTCAGTAACATTCTGTGATAAGATGGAGAGAGAAGTCCTTCGAAAAGTTCAAGAAAATTACGGAAGATGGCAAGCTATGGCTAAGGACCGCCACTGGCAAACGAACAAGGGTAGGTTTCGCTATGTTACTGATGTTTTCAACAGAGGTATTCTCAGGTTATTTGTCAGTTACTGTGGCGCACCTGCTTTTCGCGCGGAAATAGGTGAAATCCTTCCTAAAGTTTAGGAAAATTACGGAAAATGGCAAGTTATAATTATCGCTACAAGCTGCCATTGGCAAGCGACTAAGGGTAGGTTTCGTTACGTTACCGTAATGTTTTTGCGTTCGGAAAACGCAAACCTAATTTTGACCTGTGGCTTTCTTGAGTTGGTTTCATTGTGCACAGTTATATGCAGAAAACATCCACATTCCTGTGAGGAGGGTCGTACAGGGAGAGGTCTCTGGCACGGTTCACGAACGGAAAAAATAGGGGATCACTGATCACGAATATAAAAGTTTCGTTTTCCAGAATCACGAAAATAAGCAAGTAAGATACTCTTTTTAATAATTTCTTCATTCACTAGAAAGAGTGTTTGAAGAAAGCAAAATAGTGAAAGGCTAAGTCAATACTCCATATTGCAAATCACATACCTAAGTCACTCTCGGATAGAGGACTCTAACCATTCGGAGGACTCGCGTTTCATAATAACGTAGAATAGATCTAGACACGGTGGTGAAATCACGAATATCGGTCAATAATTCAAGTTCTTCACGGGTCACGGAAAACCTTCAGGTCACGGATCAGGAAGAATAATTACCTAAATTCACGTTTCAAGGAAAATAAAATCAGCCAATCACGCATCACGAGAATATCCCTATACGACCCTCTGTAAGGACAGCAAAATGGCCATCCCGCTGGATTTTTGCAGGGGCATGTCACTGCCAGTAAACAAGACATGTGACAAGACATGTGGCGAACATGTGAGCATGTGAGCAGGCCATGTATGCTGAATCTTTCTATGTCTTCTTTTCATTCAGTCGTCGTAGGCTTCGCTATTTTGTGCTCTCAGCGTTGGATTTTAGTGAATTTAAACGATTCCACAGCAGCATTTATTGAAATCTGAGGGAATTGTCCTTTTTTATTTTATATCTTAGCGAACACCACGGGCACCCAACGACCGTTTTCTCTCAAATGCTTTTAAATGGCTCTGTAGGTTAGTTTTAGGTTGCGCTAAAAAATTTTCATTTGTTTGGTTATTCTAGGGGAACTTAAGTATTCTCGAATTTGTTAGGGCTTTTTTGTCCATTTCCCGATCGAAAACCTTAGGTCTTATCGCCTTTCCGAAAATGATAGCTCACCTTTTTCGGTACCCAAAACGACATTTTTAACAATCCGAAAAGAACAGACATTAAATTTCTCATATCACGAAAGTTCGAGGTGGCAATTCTCTCAATTAAATCAGAGGGGATTAAAGGCCCTTCGAACAGATAATTTACCGAAACGATCCGTTGGGTGCCCCTGGAACACGACGTCGAATCGCCATGGCTTTCAGGATTTTAACCGTGGGAACAGGGGCGTGTTTAAGACACGAAATGGCGAAATGGCGAAATGGTACTAAAGATAAGAGCCAAAGTTGTAAGATTACCGTTCCACTGAAATATCCATCTGTTACCGAATTTATTCTGTAGATTAACCCGACAAATAAAAGAAACATCTACAATCACAAATCTCTGGGTAATTTGGGTTCCAGTCTCTCTCTGTTAACAGGGCGCGGTTTGACACGCCTAGGATATTCTTGAATAAAATGGCGGCGTTTAATTTTGACATCGGAAGAAAACGGTTTATCTCGCATTTACCATCGAGCAGCGGCTATGACGTTATGCTTTCAGCTCCAGCAATCACATGAAATGGATTATCAAAACCGAACCCACTTCGCGATGAAGTTTATACACGATATTTGGCAAACATGTACTTTGCACAGAAACGGAGTGACGTTGGATATGTATATCAAATAGATACAGGGTAAGCTTTGTAGTGCAGTGCAGACATGCAATTTGGCAAGTACAAAATGAAACAGAATCCTGGTTTGCTGAGACCTTTCATTAATAACGATGTTCAATTATTTTATTCGCTGTGGCTACATGTCTGGCAGCCGGACAGGTTTCTTAAAATACTCCGTGTCTGGAGAGTTTAGAGTAAAACAACGTAAAATGAGCGATGTGACAGGCGACCCCAAGAGGAGTCGAACCCGGATCGCCGGCCTGGTAAGCGATACTGATGACCACTGCGCCACCGCAGCCAACCGGCAACAAGGGGAACTTTTTTTAAGTATTTATAGAGTTACCCTTAGCATTATTGAAAGCTAACCGTAAACAGGCTAACCGCAGAGCTATTTAGGCTAACCGGAGTACTTTTTAGGCTAACCGGAGTACTTTTTAGGCTAACCGGAGTGCTTTGTAGGCTGACCGGAGTGCTTTTTAGGCTAACCGGAGTACCTTTTAGGCTAACCGGAGTGCTATTCAAACGTTTTGACTGTCGGTCATTCTATAATAGTCTACGTTATAAATCCCGATATACAGGGTGCCGGGTTCACCAAAATTAGTATTCAGCCTTGTGAACAAGGATTTGACATTATTAACTGATATCTTTAAAAAATAATTTTGACTGCCGGACACGGAGTATTTTGAAAAACCTGTCCGGCTGCCGGACATAGAGACACAGCGTATTCTATTGGAGCGGTTCTTATAACTTTGGCTCTTATCTTTAGTACCATTTCGCCATTTCGCTATTTCGTCATTTCGCCATTTCGTGTTTTAAACACGCCCAATATTTAGCACGAAATTTGAACGCTATAAATGGAAATATTTTAGTTCTATTTAACTTGTGAGTCTACAGAAACTGGCACTATCGCGCAACGTATCAACAAATCGTAGTTTGTAAAGGGGACCTTTTAAAATGGAATGGACTTTGACACTACGATATATCTGTCTGTAAAACCCTCAGTTGCCGATGAATAACGTTGAATTTAGCGATAGACAGGGGTTGAAAGTCAACTAGTGAAATCATTTGTTTAAGGTTTATACATATTTAAGTGACGGCGTCGATCGCACTCTCATAATCTTTGATTACTACTAGTTAATAGAGGTATCAGTTCTTGTCTAATTTGTCCGTTACTTTCAGGCCTGTTTTTTTGCCTAGGAATACGAGACATTTCCCTTTAGTGTAATTTTCAGTTTTCCCAACACGATTGAGTTCAGAGACCGGGTCCAATGGAAGGAGAAATATCTCAATCAATTGCGTTTATTTTCCAGGTGAGCAGGATGTCATCTCAAGAAAAAAACGCTATTCGACCGTTAATTCACGACAGAACTCAACCCTAACAGCGTCTGAAGTACAAGCGTTGATCAAACAAGAACTTGATCTTCTGCAAAACCGAGTCTGTGCTAAAGATCACACGCTTTGCCGATCAGGACCGAAAGGCAACACCGGAAGGAGAGGGAAACCAGGAACCCGAGGGAGATCGGGTCCCCCAGGGAGACCCGGTTTAAACGGACCTCCCGGTAAACATGGACCAATAGGAGTAAAAGGCCCGATGGGCATAAAGGGAGATGTTGGAATACCAGGAGACCCTGGTCCCGTGGGACCTAGAGGCCCGCCGGGAATGAAAGGTGAGCCGGGCCAGTCCCTCTCGGCTCCATCACTGCTGCAGCGTCCTGTTGACACGACAATCAATGAAAGTAACACAGCCATCTTAAAATGTACAGCCGATGGTAATCCAAGTCCAAAGGTCACGTGGACTAGGCCGAGTTCATCCCTCCCTATTGGACGTCACGTGATAAAGTCCAGTGGCGCTCTGATTATTAAGGACGTCAGACCTGGAGACGACGGAGTTTACAGCTGTAGAACTGAAAATTTGCTGGGACACGTGAACGCCTCGACGAAATTAACTGTTCAGTGTAAGTTACTGGCTGTAGCATAAAAACAGGTTCTTTGTAAATACATTGGAATCTATTGGCTGAACCGGTCAGGCGGGGGGTACACAACCAGGAGTCATAATCGGGGACGGAGACCGTAAGCGCGCGCCATTTTAGTCCATGGGCCAGGACCCTGGAAAGAGCCATTTGGTACCAAAACGAGGGACAAATTCTAACACTTATTTTTAACAACATTGATTCCTCTAGGTTATATTGGTGTATGATAACCATGCCAAATGAGTAGCTTTACCAGGATTATCACGTGATTAAATGACGTCACTCGGTTTGGCTGAATAAGCAGAATTGGTAAAAAGATGCCTAATAACAGTTAAATGCAAACCTGAAAATGTTACATACATTGATTTTTGGTTATTGCAAACTTCAAACGCAGTCTTCAGACCTAATTCCAATCACTTATATATGACTTACAGGTATTATCCCTAAATGGTTTCCATGACAACACTTGTCAAATTGTAAATATGAACAATAAGACGGAAATTGTGAAAAAAAAAGAAAGTACTCGTGTAAATTGCATTAGGTACTTTCGAACGCTCGTTCTAAACTACATTGATTCCTCTTGCTTAGTTTGGTATATGATAACCATGTCAAATGAGTGGCTATACCAGGCTTATCACGTGATCAATTGCAAATGACTCGGTTGGGCTGAACAGATAGAACTGGTACAAATGTGATTACCACGGTCTAATACAAGCAAATGCAAATACAGTCATGTTACATACACTGGTTTTTAGTTATTAAAAATCTCAAACGTTTTTAGAGCTTATGTCAACAACTTATATTTAACTTAAAGAAATTGTTCCTGGTTGGTTTCCATGGCTACACTTAGCAAATGTTGAATATGAATAATTATTTAGGATATAAGAAACTGCTTGTATATGTGTTACATTGATAATTAAAGTTAGATTTCTTCGTCTTCTTCGCTGTCATCTGAGACAAACTCCTCGATAGAATCTTCACATCTGTTGTCACAGTCTAATAGCTTGCACACATCCGTGCACTTTAAACCATTTTCTAGGCAACTGCAGGTAGGAAGTTGACATAGCCTTGTACACGAGCAAGTCAGTAGTTCTAGCAACAGCTGTAGGGGCTGGGTCACCGCTCCTCCAGTCAATGGCAAAGCGATCACCGTTTTCGCGCCAGCGAAAACCAATGGGGGTCGTGTCCCTTGGCAGCTTTGCAGACTTCGCTTCCAAATGGCTGCTTGGAAGTTTGCGTGAGCCGCATGCTTGAACAAGCAGTCAACACAGGGTGGTAATTGGGTGGAGTCGATGTTACCCTTCTTGACGCAGAATAACCTGTACCTCAGCTCATTAATGTTATCAGTTCCTGGTCGAGAGCAGTAGAGCTTACATGTAAACTCTTGAAGGCTCTGAAAAAGCATATCTGATAGAACCCATTCCATCCCCAGCTGCTTGAACATTTCTTGGTAAGATGTCTGTTACTTGACAAGTCGTAGGGCTGTTATTTTCTCCCTTCCAGCGAAGGCACTTACTGTATCACAACTAGTGAAAGCATGCATACCAATTAGGCATTTGCAAAGTTCTACTCCTACCGCTGCCAGCACACTGGAGATACTGACATATCTAGTTCTTGTCAGCGCTCCACACTTGACATACATGGATGCCGAATGAAGCAATTAAACGCCAGGCAAAGCAAGAATACGTCTGTATCTTCTGATGCCACAACCACCGCCTTGTAGCCCGATTTAGCTGCATGAGCTGCATGTAGAATAAGCCTGGTATCAGCTTCTTCCTGTGTGGAGTTGAGCTCTTCAACTGTATTGGCAGCTGGTGAGCTAATCTCGTAACAGTCACTTTCGCATGTCACGAAAAGTGACCTTGCCTGTCAACTTTGTTCTGCATCAATCCCGTCTCTACCCCTTTACCACAAACTCTGAGAAGGCCTTTTTATTTTTTAGACTCAAAAGGAACTTTCTCCACTGCTGCAGCTTGTGTTCGGATGCGTCCGCATGTAGTCGCACTAAGGCCCTTAAAGGGTTTTTTCTTCGCCCGTTTTCAAAAGCTTCTTGGCGGGTAACTTCTACAAATCTTCTAGAACGAGGACCGCAACCATCTTCTGCATTGTAAGTGGGAAGATTTTCTGCATCCAGTGCCTCAACACTCCTCTTTTTGGTCTGAACTATCTGCGTTGATGGTTCCGGGGGAAGTTGTGGTCCGAAATGCCTCGCCTGCACCGCCATTCCATTTACGCTATGCGATGTTCCTTCACCCGATAACGTTTTCTCTAGGCGGTCAATGTTATTCCATGCCAAAGTAGTGCCAACAGGAGGCTGGGTGTTATCTGACAATGGGATTTCACTTGATGTCATTTTCTTAAGGCGCAGTGCAGTGCTGATTTCTTTAAGCTGGGAATAGGCGATTCCGTGGCCGCAACGATTAAGCATTTGGATGAGTTCAACGTTATCTGTCAGGGTCTTCACAGCATAGGGAAGAGGGATCTGTTTGGATGGCTTAATCTTTCCTCTGCTCACTCCAAACATCAGATCTTGGGCGAAGGATTTCATAAACCTCTGCACTCTTGGATGACAGTTTTTATCTGGCCACTCTATTTTTTCCAGTCAGACATGTTTGCAAGAACGAACCCTGCTCTTTGGGAACATTCATTGCGCTATTAGCGAGATCTGAAGGGCGTGGAGACTATGAAATCTTGTTTTCTGTTCTTTAAATAGCTTCGCGACTGTCAGTAGCAGCCCAGTGTATATTTGAACTCCGAAAAAACTGGCTTGCATTGTCCTTTTTTTCCAGAAGAAGGGTTGTTATGTATTTGGCTACATGAAGTGTGCCAAATTGGCGGGAAATATGAAGACACTGGTGGTTTCTAACAAATTTTCAAAGAGGGAGACATCGCCAAATTCTGCCTGGAAATTCCGTCCGGTGTGCTTCCTTGTGGATAACTTGATTTCTTCAACAGCCAAAGACGTGAGATACGTACGATAGAAATAGTTCTGTCATTTCAGTCAATCCTACTATTTTCTCGTTTGCAAGAACATTCGATGTGATGTAATCAAAAAGCATCTGGTAAGCCTCTGACTTGAGATTAGCAACTCATCTTCTAGTGATTCACCACAGCTATCGGAAGCTCCGGTGGGACTTGCCTCAGCCCTGGTATAGCCCTCGTAGCATGTCCTGTGGTAACAAGCTTCAGCTGCTACGATTTCACGCGACGCAATTGCGAGAATCCTGCTGTCCTTCTTTTCCATGCATGGCTGATTTTCTAATTGAGTGATCTGCACGCAAATCTCTGCATTATTCTAAGGGTTCCCGATTTCTTGTTCCCTTAAGATACTTCTTTTCACAGAATATGCAGACATGTTCGTAAGTTGTGCTGGTGGTAGGGGACTGTCGGATCGAGTTCCTCTGAGCTGCCGTTGCTTTGAAATTGTTTCCAAGTGCTTTTTCATGGTAAACACGCTACGACATTTTCTGTTATAGTAAATGTTGGGATTTCTCCTTCATTTAATGTCTCAGCAATGTCAAGGTGTTTGTGTTTACGAACAGCAGCTGCTCGCCTCTTACAAGTGTACGTCAGGACTCCTCATCTTTTGGTCTAGTTCCGTATCATCGTCAGTACAGTGAATTGTACATGCACAACTGGACTGTTCTGAACGTGATCGCTTTTGATCGATGTTTTTTGTTCTTCAGGCGTGACATTTCCTCTTTTTGTGCCACCTATTCAGTCATGCAAGGTTCTACGTCAATATTAAGACTTAAAGGTTTTTAAAAAGCCATTTTTAAACCGGTTTAATTTAACCGCTGAAGTTTGTATTTATTTATTCAGGTGTTCGTTCTTCACCAAAAATGATTTTATATAAACAACAAAAGCAGCACAAAAGACCATCCGCACTGGTCATTGTAAATTAGCTTTGTCACTATATATGAATGAAATCATCTTTAGCAATGTGTAAAATTATTATTTAATATCATTTTCCTTTTGATACATTTCAAACTCCATATTTTTCAAAATCTCTCATTATGTCATCTACTGCTACACCTTTCGTATAAAATGACGAATGATATATACTCGAACGCCTATTTCTAGGATCTGTAAGTTTCTTGTCAAAAATCGACACTATCAGCTTAATATTTAATTAATTGATTTCTTTAAATGTTTACCTAGATGCTTACTGTTTATTTAACCCCTGAAAACTTTTCTCGTTTCTACAAGGAACCAAAATTTTAGCACAAATTGGCCCTACACACCTGTCAAGAATGCCGCCATCTTGGATTTACCCATGATACAATGTGAATGACACTGTTGGTTGTTTTTTACTTTTCCGTGTAATCCTGACACAAATTTCTACTTCTTACAACTTCGAGGAGAAGTGCAAATGTTTTCCTTTTTTTTCAAATATCTAAAATACTGATCAAACGATCGTGACCATATATTTAGAGGATCTTCTTCTAAGCCTCGTTTCCATGCTGTAGCCATTTTTTGCGAAATTTTAAATTAAAAAAACTCACACAAAGCTACTTATTCAGAAAGGTTATCATACAAATTTGAAAACAACTCATGCCGTAGTATCAGCTGATAACACTTAGGTCTTGTCCTTAGGTTTGGTACCGAAAAGTGGTCTGGCCCATGGACTATTTCTAGCATTGGGGTTGTCCCCATGATATGGGACAATAATTCTATCTTTAGAACAAATTGCGCCATCGCCTGAGGCACACGCGCGTACATGCTGCGAGGATTTGTGCGGATGTCGCGCGGGGGAAATAG
The DNA here is from genome assembly GCF_042242905.1 of Orbicella faveolata. NCBI lineage: Eukaryota > Metazoa > Cnidaria > Anthozoa > Scleractinia > Merulinidae > Orbicella > Orbicella faveolata. The sequence goes on along the minus strand of NW_028301558.1, from coordinate 7,347,692 downwards.
CGTCCGAAATTCCCGAAATTGTTCATGTTTTTGGCCCACAACTCAACGCGTTTACGTCTGTTGGAATTTTGCTTAAGTATTTTCGTCGTAAGCTGCTCCAGTTTGAGTGAAGTAAGACAGTGTCGAATTTAGGTATGTTCCGCTTTAAGCTTAGATATATATCGCTGACCAAGTTGTGTTCCGACGGATGCTTCTTTTACATGAGCTGTACATTACTCCACTCTAAGTTTCCCATATGTTGAAGATTAACAGCTTTTCCAAAACAAAGCAAAAAACTAGTTGGGTATATTTGGATATAGCAGCGTTTCAGGACTTCAAAGTTTCCCTCCACTTGCCACAGGCTTGCGAGGATTTCGTCAGAGTCTATCTCGACCGAAAAGTAAAACAAAAAAAGTAATTGCGCGTTTGAGTTTCGCCTGTATTGTAAGCAACGCTTGATGTTTTATCAAGGCCCAATAAGCGACAATAAAGTCCATGTCGGTAGATGCTGCTTGAAAGAGCACGCGCTGCACTATGCAAATGAGCTACTGAATGTACGCGTCAGACTTTCCTTTCAAAAACTTTTGCAAACTCGCCAAACAAACAGAAACCATAAGAAACTATCTAAAACAGGGTTTGGTTATGATTAAGCATTTTTTGGGAAACTCACAAATCAACTCGATACCAGAGTAAAGAGTTTTCTTACGTAACTTTTCTTCACAGAACAAACGCAAAAACTTACGCGTACAACTAGCGCGAGCAGATATTATTCATTCACAGCGCGAAAAAAAACTCACCTTTTCCATTAGCTCAGAGCATAAAACTACATATAAGAGTCCTGGTTCTTATTCCCTGCCTTATTCCCCGCCATCGCTGTGAAAAATCTGCATGAGAATCTCGCAGCTCTCACCAATTGATCACTCAACGTGACAACATCCACGCGAGAGCCCCCGACACGCGCGTGGATCCGCGCGGATATATGACGTCAGGATAGCGCAATTTGTTCTAAAAATAGAAAAATTGTCCCATATCGTAGGTGCGCGCGGATCCCAAGACTTACGGTCGCCGTCCCCGATTGTGGCTCCTGACACAACTTAACCTATACACAAAATCCCCATTATCAAGTCTTAGTGAAGAGATATTTTTTATAGTGTAAACAAGGCTTAATCTCCTGAAATTTAAGTTAGGTCGACCTTGCTCAAATAGCGCGCTTGGATCAGTTTAATTAGATAAATTAAAAGTGAAATCAGGAGCCATAATCGGGAACGGAGACCGTGAGTCTTAGGATCCGCGCGCACCCATGATATGGGACAATTTTTACTATCTTTAGAACAAATTGCGCCATCCTGACGTCATATATCCGCGCGGATCCACGCAAATGTCGGGGGCTCTCGCGTGGATGTTGTCACGTTGCGTGATCAAATGGTGAGAGTTGCGAGATTCTCTTGCAGATTTTTCACAGCGATGGCAGGAAATATAAGGCAGGGAATAAGAACCAGGACTCTTATATGTAGTTTTATGCTCTAAACTAATGGAAAAGGTGAGTTTTTCAGGGTCGAAAACATGACTTCGATTTCGCGCTGTGAATGAGTGATATCTGCTTGCGCTAGTTGTACGCGTAAGCTTTTGCGCTTGTTCTGTAAAGAAAAGTTATGTAAGAAAATTCTTTACTCTAGTATCGAGTTAATTTGTGAGTTTCCCAAAAAATGCTTAATCATAACCAAACCCTGTTTTGATAGTTTCTTATTATTTCTGTTTGTTTGGCGAGTTTGCAAAAGTTTTTGAAAGGAAAGTCTGACGCGTACAGTAAGTAACTCATTTGCATAGTGCAGCACGTGCACTTTCAAGTCCGAGTCGGTGTTTTCAATTGTCAACAAATCTCGACAAAGATTTCTTTCGTTGTCTTTTAGGCCGAGATGCTGCAACAATTTTCACCAACGCCAAAAGGCTACTAACAGCATGTGTGTTTCTTTAACATAGTGAAATTTTACATTGCGAAAATAAAATAGGAAAGGAGTTTTGATAACTCAACCAACAAAATCGGAAATCTTTATTCGAGTTGATTAAAGAAAGCGTCATCGTAATTCGCTGATTATTACTGGTGCATTCACATATTTTCAGCTTTTTAATATGTTCTCAAACATTTATCAACCTTAAACATATTTAAAAACTAGAGATGTATGAGTTCGATGTACGTTTTCACACGAAAGTGGGAAAGTCCAATTTGTCATGTTTTACTGACTGTACAAAACACGCATCGGCGGGCGCTCTTATTCATCGACAACAGTCAATTTATTGGATTTTAACACAAACAAAACTAAGCAGCATCTACAGACAAAAACTTTATTGTCACTTATTGGGCCTTGATAAAACATCAAGCGTTGCTGACAATTTAGGCGAAACTCAAACTTGCAATTATTTTTTTTTTACTGTTCGGTCGAGATAGACTCTGGCGAAATCCGCGCAGGCGTGTGGAAAGAGGAGAGAAACTTTGAAGTCCTGAAACGCTGCTATATCCAAATATGTCCAACTAGTTTTTTGCTGTGTTTTGGAAACGCTGTTGATCTTCAACATATGTGAAATTTAGAGTGGAGTAATGTGAAGCTCTTGTAAAAGAAGCAGCGGAACACAACTTGGTCAGTGATATCATAAAGCGGCACATAACTGAATTCGACAATGTCTTACTTCACTCAAACTGGAGCAGCTTACGACGAAAATACTGAGGTAAAATTCCAACAGACATGAACGTATTGAGTTGGGGGCCAAAAGCATCAAACATTTCGGGAATTTCGGACGCCATTTCCCCGCGCTACACCGCAAAAATCCTCGCAGCATGTACGCGCGTGTGCCGCACGGGATGGCGCAATTTGTTCTAAAAATAGAAAAATTGTCCCATATCATAGGGACAGCCCCAATACTAGAAATGGCGCGCGTTTACGGTCTCCGTCCCCGATTATGGCTCCTGGTGAAATAACATTTATGATCGCTTTCATAATAACCTATGTGTTCAGGAAAAATCAATAAGTTTGCCCCAGTAAATGTTATGTATTTATTTCTCACCAGTCGCTCCTAGACTCTTGTTGTCAACCAATCGATTGATGGCTGAGGAGAAACAAAACGTTCACATCGCCTGCAGTGCTACTGGCCAGCCGCTTCCTAGTATCACGTGGTCCAAAGCAGTTGGTAATGTACCCGAAGACAGAACTGAAGCAAAGAATGGAAACCTGACAATCTATAGTGTGACTAAAAATGATGGTGGAACATACATTTGTAAAGCAAAGAATATTCTGGGATCAGCAACAGACACAGCTCAGCTCATGATATTTCCTCCTTTGCGGTTCAAAGTCAGTCCTCCTCAAGAGGTGACTCCTGTGATTGGATCCAGTGTGCGTCTGCCGTGTGTAGCCGAGAGTGACCTGAGAACCACAATTTCCTGGACAAAGGATGGTATGTCTTCACTTCCCGTAGAGTCTAGAGTTCTACAGTATGAAACACTGCTGATTACAAAAATCAAGAAATCACACGAAGGATCTTACACCTGTAGAGCGACTAATGCTCTGAGAGCAATAGAAGCTAAAGTCAAAATCAATTCACCAGTGACTGCGACTTCCTGTTCTGTGATAAAAAGATACGTCAGCAGTGTAAGCGCACATTTCGTCATTGATCCTGATGGTGAGGGTAGTCTGGCACCATTTACAGTTTACTGTGACATGAGTGACAAGAATGGAGCTGGCGTGACAGTAATCAGTCACGACAGTGAGAGCAGAACACACGTGCAGGGATGTGATCCTCCTGGTTGTTATTCACGCGACATTCATTACAGAGGAGTGAGCCTGTCTCAGCTGGCGAGTCTCACCAGAGTCTCCTCACAGTGCGAACAGTTTATCAAGTACGAGTGTTATAATTCAATGATATTCAGGAGCGGAGTTGCTTGGTGGATGTCACGTGCCTCTACTAAAATGACGTACTGGGGTGGAGCATCACCTGGCAGTGGTAAGTGCGCATGCGGGATGACCAACTCATGTGCAGACTCGAGTCGTGGTTGCAACTGTGACAAGAATGACAGTGTATGGCGTGAAGACAGCGGTCTCCTCATTGACAAGACACACCTGCCAGTTAAACAGCTCAGGTTTGGAGATATAAGTGGCAGCGAGCAAGGTTACCACACACTGGGAAAACTTAAGTGCTATGGCATAGCATAACATTCAGACATACTTTTAGTATTCTAAAATAAATGGCAATCAATGGTAACACTACCTTTTATAACAAAATAAAGTCACGATATCCTTACTATTTGCAGGGATCTTGATTATTTTTCTTTTCGAAATTCAAGAGTACGATAGATCGCAAAATCCAGTTTTTTAATAGTAAAATGGTAGCAAGCGACGATACTAAACGACTGAATTGTTGTTTTGTCTTCATAGCTGTAGCTTTGGAAGCGTAAGACGTCTGTACCACTTAGTGATAAACATGAAGTTATAGCTTCGGAAACAACTGTAGGTTACACAATCACACATGAAAAAATAAAATAGGAGGTGTTCTGCTTGTAATTTAGTTGAGTTTCAGACTACTGTCATTGCAGCAATTTATAGCTTTGTAGTTCTGCACATACCTGGGTTGACCAGTGATTTAAAACACCCGCGACATGAATTGTCAAACCAATTTCGCAATCCATATAATCAGTGGCCTGTTCTAAGCGAGGTTGCCTCAAGGCTAGTGCGCTCGACTCTGGATTGAGCAGTCCGAAGTCGGGTGGCTGTGTCTTGTGTCTTGGGCAAGACACTCTACTCTCACAGTGCCTCTCTCCACCACTGTTTAATGCTAGAGGTAATCCTGCGATGGACTAGCATCCCATCCAGGGGGGAGTAGAAGTACTCCTAGTCGCTTCATGCTACGGAAACCGGGGTAAGCTACGGACTGATGGGCTTCTAGGCTCGTATGCAGACTTAACCTTACCTACCTAGCGTGAAAAACGGCGAGAGAAAAAATGAGTGAGAAGTGCTTCGCGGAAAAGCGAGAGAACACCGCTCGATACACACCACCACACTTTTGCTTTTTCTCTCGCCGTTTTCGCGCTGCACCTCAACTGACCGAACGCCTGGATCAGGCTACATATCCAGTAAAACTAAAACCATAAAGTATCCTCTCTGTTGACTATCCGTAAATCGTTTTTCGTTATCCGAACTTATTTTGAGTCTTGTGTTTGTAGCCAATATAACGCACGCTCTGATTGGCTAATTCTAGGGCATTATTTAGCTCTTATTAACCGAGCAGGAGGTCTGTATGGGAGAATCTTGACCGAGGTCGTGAGTACAGAAACACGACCGAGGTCAAGATTCTCCCATACAGACCGAGTAAGCTCAGTAAATAAGATGTTTATTATATGACAAGCGAGAGAAATTTAAGTTATTTAATGTAACTGGTTTGTACTAGCGGACATTTTGCAGTGGCGGATCCAGACTTTGAGCTAAGGTGGGGGCCCGATTTTGTTTTACTTGCCCTGCCGGCTTTTCTTCCTTCAGCCATTTCTTCCTTTTTCACTCAGAATAAGGGGGGGGGGGCGGGGGGGGGCGGGCACCCTAGATCCGCCACCGTTTTGCCAAGTGAGCTCGTCTTTCCGCTGGATCTCTCTTTGACCTCTTTCCATTCAGTCGCTGTACGCTCCGCTATTATGTGCTCTCAGCGTTAGATGTTGGTGAATTTAAACGCTTCGACGGTAGCATTTATAGAAATCTGAGGGAATTGTCCTTGTTTATTTAATGTAACTGGTTTGTTAAGTAACCGACATTTTGCTTGCGAAAGGCGATGAGCTGAACTTAAGGTCATTCCCCAGTATTCCATTGCGCATCCCTACTGCGCATAATTTAAGGCGTGATTAGTGTGCGCGCATTAAAAAATGGCGGCTTTTTCTTTACGGCTGGACCTCGCCATAGAGGTAAATCGTCATTTTCTCACAAACGAGTACGGTGACCTATCATTTTTTTTCTGTTGTTTTGAATTGAGTAATAAATTTCTCTGTGTAAAATAAATATGGACCAATTCTCAGTGTAGAACAAACAACAATCGTCGAAAACGTGAATTTGGCAAGCAATCGTGACTACAATCATGGTGCTATTATAAGGATTTATATGGGTATAAACAAGGTGCTGTTGCTCTTGAACGAACATGGGGACCCCTCATTTTTATTTCAAAATTTAAGTTCCCATAATATAAACAATCAATAGGCAAAGTTTCACAAAAATCTCAGTGCAGACTCTATTTCAGTAGAATAACCTTAAATCTGCCGAAGTATTCTCGTCCTCTTTAGTTTTCTTTTCTTTTCTTATAACACTATTTAGCACTGCCATAAATAAATATTGTTAGCAGAAAATACCCAGTATTTTTGCATTAAAGTTTGCGACTTTTTCACCGCAAAACATTACCGGTCTAGATGCCGGTCTAGATGGGAAAATCTAGATCGCTTTCAATATCGATTTCAGCCTATCAAATTCGTGAATTCGGTAGTTCCCAGTCCTTGTGAGACACAGCCATATAATAATCTCCCGTAATGCCTACGGGCCAATTACGGGCCCGCAAAACTGAAGCAAAATGTCATATAATAAACAACTTATTAACCTCGAACGTTCGGCCTTTACGGGAAAATCTCAAACCTCGGCCATACCGTAAAATCGGTAAGGTCCAGGTTCGAGATTTTCCCGTAAAAACATCATTCTCGGTAAATATGTAGTTCATAATGCGGTTACCTCAGTGTTGTAAAATCAGTTAACCATTTGTACGAATAATTCTAATCATTCCGAAGTCTAGCTATCATTCAGTCTGAAACGGATCCACTACATTCCTTGATATGTTATATATTATAAATAACCCGCAAACCTCACCACACAAGTTAACTTTCATTGATCCCTGACTAGCCAATCCAGTCACTACCGTCCGCTTTACATTCACTCGGTAATAAATTATCCACACAAAAAAAACCCTGTATACCAGCTACATGCTTGAATACACTGAACATACAAAATACATTGGAACGGTTCCACAGCCCATCAAAAGCAATGCACACCAGTATGAGAACATTATGAGATTACGAGAACACCTTAAATTTTGGAAAATTTAAAACTCCCTTTTCTACCTTCCCCTCTAATAAAAAAAGTTGTATCTTGACATGCTTATCACATATCGATAATTAAGAGCGGGTCTCACTGAGCTGTTTTTGAATTATAACCACTATAAAGCTGACAATAAAAAGGGTGTTGTTAACAAGTTGGGGCGTGGCTACGGTAACCTATTTTGCCATGAAGATGAAATGATCACTGATTCGGCAATTGTATCATACCAAAACTGTAACACCACTTGATAAAGAGTGGCAGTAGTAATCCCTCAAACCATAACCACTGGAGCTAATTACTTATGACGGATTACCACAGGAGTAAGGCCTATATGCATGAGGGACCAAGTCTCAAATACGTTAACCTCTCAGGTTACGGTTAGGTTCGATTTAGCTGAATCATCGAGATTTCAAATTCATACCCCGGGATATCACGAAACGAAAGATCAATTGAATTCTTGGTAGACGAGTGTAACGCCACAAATGTCGGCAGACGGATTAAAAAGTTCTCACTCGTGAAATCTACACCTCAAAATGATCAATGAACTTGTTCAGTTCTTCTCGCGGATTAAGCAGCAATTATAGCTCTCTTAAAATTGTTGTCCATGAAATTAACTAGACGCATTTTACCGTTCTTTAAACAACTTTAGCTCATTGTTGTTTCGGTTAACATTTTAAAACTCCTCCACTCCCCTACCCTCCCCACCTGCACTATTTCAAACAAATTGTCCCCAGTAAGATAATACTGACTTCCTGTGATACTGAATCCCCATAACAAGCACAGACAAGTCATTCTATTTTTACCACATATCGGTTAACTTTAAGATTCGGGATACACCAGATCGTAAGCGAAATACGGAGCATCACCGTTTTTATATTGAGTAAATCCACAGTGACCTGTTTTCCGAGCAGCTCAAAGAGTTAAGTTCAATACGTGCACTTCTATTCCGTAATTTTCTGCCAGCGGTTGCTGCAATGAAACAGCAAGATAGGGAAGAGAAGCAGGCAAAGAGAAGACAGACAATGAACTACTTGTGTTCCGTGTCAGGTCTGTTGTTGTCTGTTGTGTGTTGCATCGCACTAATTCACGTGGAAATCAAAATACAAGACCATCATCGACTGATATCACACTCAGTGACATCCTGGGATAAGATGGAGAGAGAAATCCTTCGAAAAGTTCAAGAAAATTACGGAAGATGGCAAGTTATGGCTAAGGGCCGCCACTGGCAAGCAACCAAAGGTACATTTCATTAACGTTACTGATGTTTCAATAGAGATATACTTGTCAGTTACTGTGGCGCGCCTGTTTTTTGCTCAGGAATGCGTGACATTTTCCTTTAATTGACATTTTTCGATACCCTGACATAACTGACTTCAGAGTCCGAGTTCAATAGAAGGAGAAATGTTTTAATCAATGGCTTTTATTTTCCAGTTGAGCACGATGTCATCTCAAGAACAAAACGCTCTTCCCCCGTTGATTCACGACAGAAATCAACCCTAACAGCCTCTGAAGTACAAGTAATAATCAGAAAAGAACTTGACCTTCTGCAAGATCAGGTCTGTGCTAAAGATCACACGCTCTGCCAATTGGGACCGAAGGGTAACACCGGAAGGAGAGGGAAACCGGGAACCCGAGGGAGACCGGGTCCCCCAGGGAGACCCGGTTTAAACGGACCTCCCGGTAAACATGGACCAATAGGAGTTCAAGGCCTCATGGGCATAAAGGGAGATGTTGGAATGCCAGGAGACCCCGGTCCCGTGGGACCTAAGGGCCCGCCGGGAATAAAAGGTGAGCCGGGCCAGACCCTCTCGGCTCCATCACTGCTGCAGCGTCCTGTTGACACGACAGTCAATGAAAGTCACACAGTCATCTTAAAATGTACAGCCGATGGTAATCCAAGTCCAAAGGTCACGTGGACTAGGTTGAGTTCATCCCTCCCTGTTGGACGTCACGTGGTAGAGTCCAGTGGCGCTCTGATTATGAAGAATGTCAGACCTGGAGACGACGGAGTTTACAGCTGTACAGCTGAAAATTTGCTGGGACACGTGAACGCGTTGGCGAAATTAACTGTTCAGCGTAAGTTACCTGGTTGTAGCATAAAAGCGGGTTCTTTACAAACATATTGGAATCGACTGACCGTATCGGTCAGCCGGGGGTACTGAACTTAATCTAAACACATTTTCACAATTATCAAGTCGTAGTAAAGAGGTATTTCTTATAGTTTAAACAAGGCTTTAGCTCCTGAAATTTAAGTCAGGTCACACCTGCTCAAGAAGCGCGCTTGGATCAGTTTAATTAGATAAATTAAAAGTAAAAAAAAAATTGTAATTGCTTTCATAATAACCTATGTGTTCAGGAAAAAGCAATAAAGTGCACTCCCTAAGTTTGCCCACGTAAATATAATGTATTTATTTCTCGACAGTCGCTCCTAAACTCTTGTTGTCAACCAATCGCTTGATGGCTGAAGAGAAACAAACCATCCACATGGCCTGCACTGCTACTGGTCAGCCGCTTCCCAGTATCACGTGGTCTAAGTCAGTTGGTAGTGTGCCTGAAAAAAGAACTGAAGCAAAGAATGGAAACCTGACAATCTATAGTGTGACTAAAAATGACGGTGGAACATACATTTGTAAAGCAAAGAATATTCTGGGATCAGCAACAGACACAGCTCAGCTCATGATATTTCCTCCTTTGCGGTTCAAAGTCAGTCCTCCTCAAGAGGTGACTCCTGTGATTGGATCCAGTGTGCGTCTGCCGTGTGTAGCCGAGAGTGACCTGAGAACCACAATTTCCTGGACAAAGGATGGTATGTCTTCACTTCCCGTAGAGTCTAGAGTTCTACAGTATGAAACACTGCTGATTACAAAAATCAAGAAATCACACGAAGGATCTTACACCTGTAGAGCCACTAATGCTCTGAGAGCAATAGAAGCTAAAGTCAAAATCAATTCACCAGTGACTGCGACTTCCTGTTCTGTGATAAAAAGATACGTCAGCGGTGTAAGCGCACATTTCGTCATTGATCCTGATGGTGAGGGTAGTCTGGCACCATTTACAGTTTACTGTGACATGAGTGACAAGAATGGAGCTGGCGTGACAGTCATCAGTCACGACAGTGAGAGCAGAACACACGTGCAGGGATGTGAATCTCCTGGTTGTTATTCACGTGACATTCATTACAGAGGAGTGAGCCTGTCTCAGCTGGCGAGTCTCACCAGAGTCTCCTCACAGTGCGAACAGTTTATCAAGTACGAGTGTTATAATTCAATGATATTCAGGAACGGATATGCTTGGTGGGTGTCACGTGACTCCACTAAAATGACACACTGGAGTGGAGCATCAACTGGCAGTGGTAAGTGCGCATGCGGGATGACCAACTCATGTGTAGACTCGAGATATGGATGTAACTGTGACAAAAATGACAATGTATGGCGTGAAGACAGGGGTCTCCTCACTGACAAGACACATCTACCAGTTAAACAGCTCAGGTTTGGAGAAACAGGCGGTAGCAGAGAGCAAGGTTACCATACATTGGGAAAACTTAAGTGCTATGGCATAGCATAATATTCGCATATCGTTTTAGCACTCTTACAATGTAAAACAATAGTACCGTTAACACCACCTTTAGTATGTTCGAAATGTAAGAGCAGCTTTGTAATAATCTGATAGAATCATGATAGCGATACGGAAGCTCGCAAAAGCCAGTTCGTACTGGCAGGAGAGCAAGCGAGGATAATAAATCCCTGTGTTGTTTATTTGAAGGCTCTTCTCTTTGCAGCCAGGCTCCAAAAGCGTAAGAAATCAATACCATTTAGCTTTGCTAAGAAATAAAAAGAAGAAATAAAAAACCCAGGTGCTTTGCTGCTAATTTCAGTTGAGGGACCTGTCATTTATTAGAGCGGCCGGGGGAGGGCTGGTGCAAATGGGGGGATGGGGTCATAAAATGTTATGTAGCCAATAGGGGAGGGTCACCAAAAAATTTAAGCTGGGCTTTGGGGAGGGCCATACCATTTTTTTTGTTAACATTGCTGTTCACAAATAAACAAATAAAATATACATGTTATTAAACAAATAAGTCCCTTGTACAGTAAGCATTTTAAACTTTAATAATGATCAACCTTAACAACCCAACAACCCTACATGTATGTCAACTGTTGCATAGAAAGCGGTCTTTACATATCAAACAAAACATTTTATACCTAAACGTTTTTGAAGATTTTCTGTCAGAACCAACTAACCAACACATATTAAATGTTGGAACAGTATAAATTAATCCAGCTCACATTATACCCCTCAGCGGAGCATAACAATATTTAAGGTTTAGTCACCATACTCCTCATTCTCTGTCAAGCTGTCACTATCTTCCCCAAAGAGACTTTTATCTGTATCCAGTTCTTCCTCACTTTCTTCCATAAAACCTTCTAGAGAGTCTTGTGCTGTTGTAATGGCTCTTTCTGTCAAGTGACCATTCTTTGCCATTTTTGTCTGCCACCGTAGTCACCGTACCTGACCTGTCTAACTGAAAGGCTTGCAAGAGATTCTACATTCACATTGTCAATTCTGAATTTAAGTCTGCTGACAAAAGCTGATGAAGCCGTTTAAAATTTTTACTTTCTCTCTGTTGTTCCCTTTTTTGCTCTTCCATTTGTTCTGTTTCTGTGATTTTTTTCTTTATTTGTTTTCCAACCGTAACACACCGCGAAACATGCCTTTGCATTGATTAAGTTTCTCATTAAGATATTTCAATTCACTATTTACTCTTTTTAGCTTCATCAAGCCTTGTGATGATAACACCTTCATTAAACGATTTAGCATACTCTCCTCGTATCAAGTTACCAGTCTTTGAGTGTAACAGGGTGTTGAGGTGAGCTTTAATGTCTCTATCCATATCTGATATGTTCTCTAGTAACTCACTGAGCTTCATAATGTTCGCCCTCAGTATTAAGTGAGCAACACGCCTTCTGAGATGAACTGCACAAGGTAAAAGTTGTCTCATTTAATATTCCCTGTCATATCTCGTGTCTGGTCTGCGTCCCTCCCCGAGAAGCCCAGTTTTTTCTGCAGGAAATTGGGGTAGGGCATAAAAAAAACTTCACCTGCATTGGGAAAAAAATGCACCAGCCCTCCCCCACTTTAACCCTTTGAATAAAAAATTTTCGCGAAAAAAATACCGTTTTAACCGTTTAGTCAGCTTTTTGGCTGCCATGACGCTAAATAAGCCTAAGTTTTGCTAAGAAAGCTTTTTTTACTAAAAGGAGATATTTTTCGAGGATTACGTACAAAATTGAGCAATATTTCAATTCCGGGAATACGCATAAGTCAAAATTTGGACTTTTTTGCCATTAACCGTTCTCAATTTTGTTTGTTGCCCCTTTCCTTTCTTTTTTTCTCGGTCCTTTTACTCTGGCAGCCTTTTGCGTTGCATGTTCTTTCTAGCTGCCGTGAAAAGTTGAATGTTAATTACGGGCGAAGCCTAGAAATGGACCTTGATCAATCATAGGCATAGTGGGCCATTTTACCACCGTTTTTGCACCAAAACTGATAACGTTGTTTTTCGATTTGCGACGTCGGAATGTCGTCGATATCTAAACCTGACCATTGTAGGGAAAGGCCTAGCCTAGTACTACCATCTGCTTATCAAGAATATCTGATGACATTTAAATTGATGACGTCACAAGTGGTACAAAGAGCACGACATTAATTATGCATATATGCCTAATTGGGGCTCAAAGGGTTAATAAATGACAGGTCCCTGAGTTTCAGACTACAATCGGTGTAGCAACTTATTGCTTTGCAAATTTGGCACATACATGGGTAGACCAGTAAATTTAAACACCCATGACACGTTGGAGTTGTCCGGAAGTAACTCCACAATCCATACAAACTGTAGCCTGTCCAAACTGCTTGGTTAGTTTGGGAGCGGCACGAAAAACGGCAAGAAAAATTGAGTGAGGAGTGCGGCGCAAGAAAGCAAGAGAACCAACCTTAATCCCCCCCTCCACCCACCTTCCTCTTCAAGCCCCAATTATTTTTGCCCTTTTGGTCGAGCTGTTTCCCAAGTGACCGAACACCTGGAACAGGTTTGATAAACAATAAAACTATAAGCATACTTTTTTCTTGCTGATGACTATCCCTAAATGGCTTTTCGTTATTCGATGATAATATGTTCACTTCCCTGTAGTAAAACCCGTTTCACCATGTGTTGAAATGAGTCACTTGATAGTCTAAGACGTCTAGCCATCATTCGGACTGACGCCACGCCTGGTCTGAAGTGAATCGTTACAAGATCAACTACCTTATATAGCCTGTAGACCGCAGCAAACAAGTTTTCTTTCATTGATCCCCGAAAGATCCACACTCAAGTCCGCCTTGCATTATCGATCATTCAGCAATGGAGTATATTGTTCGCCTCCATGGAAGAAAAACGCATGCCTTCATCAATCTTTATTTGCATTCACTCTTGCTCAAAAAAAGAAATTACAGCAATGAAAATATTAAAAGTAAATATTAGAGTACGAGGTACCTGGAATAACCATAGGGGCTAGCGGAGCCAGGCAGTCAATTAACATTAGCATTAAATAGAAATAAAATGCACGTCAGCAAGATAACTGAAGCACAAATGCACACATAAAAAGAAAAAAAGAATAGGAAAAACGCTATGAAGGTTGCCTTATACTGGCAATACAATTGAACAAAATTGGAGAAACGATTCCACGACAAATACATTGGCGGATTTAGGAGTAGGAATGCAGTACCCTAAATTCCAACCCTCTTGGTATAATATATCTGGCCGAAATATTCCCCAGGACTGTATGATCCTATTTCTAGAGCTCTACAGTCCACTCCAATTTCGATCAGAATGCGTCATAGCGTGTTAACAGGCTCTCTAGTCGAGGATGGAGCGACGAGAAAGCGGGAAGAAAGAGGAGAGAGAGGAGGGGACACCCTAATCCCCACCCCATTCCCCCCTCGGTCACTTCACTCTCATCCAGTTCCTTCTCGGCCCTTCCAATCGCGGTCAGACCCTTCCAGCCAGAGCCTCTTTACGGACTAGAGATGTCATGATACATACATGGTACACCTTAATTGCGAAACAGGCTGATGTGACCGTGCCACTTCTGTATGGCTAAAAAAAAATTTGAAAGCCCTCCCTCTTCCGACTGGCTTCCGAACACAATCACAACACTAATCCAGTTTTGGCCATCTCTCTTTAACGTAACGCTGCGCTCACGTAGCATTGTGTGACAGTGGGAGGCCCCGTGAAGGTAAAAGAAGTTTTTCTAGCACCTCACACCAGTCTATCATCTGAATTTTGCGCGATAGATGTGACATTCCATTTAAGTAGTAGGGTTTTTTTTCGAAAAGTCAACAAGACTCAAACAAGAAGGACTATAACCGATAAAAATTTTACCTCGTCTGGCATGTAACACGAGTTTCACACGATCTCAACCCGCGCCATCAAGATAGACTACGAGTAGTCCCTCTTTCGCTTAGTCCGTCGTGCGTGACGCGAAAGAAAACCGCGAGAAAAAAATGGCCGCGCGAAATCCTGGAGGCGAGGAGCTCCTAGCCTCCAGGATTTCGCGCGGCCATTTTTTTCTCACGAATTTCTTTCGCGTCACGCACGACGGACTAAGCGAAAGAGGGACTACTCGTATTCTATACCATAGATAATCCTAACAACAAATCTAAACTACTACAGCGGCCGAACATTTCCTGTCCTCTCCTAACCACACTGCTAACGACATGCAATTAATCCCCATCGAAAAAATCTTTTCGAACCGAGACTCTATCCGTAAGGCTAGGGAAACTTTTTTAATTCAAAAAGGCAGAACAATTGATCCTGATGGTCTGAACATCCGCGAAGAAACATATTAATTGTTTCCATTTGTTTTCTTTTCGCGCGCTCCTAGCCCCCAGGATTTCGCGCGGCCATTTTTTTCTCGCGAATTTCTTTCGCGTCACGCACGACGGACTAAGCGAAAGAGGGACTACTCGTAGTCTACCATCTAGACGATTTCAAGATCAGTCAACAGGAAATACGCAATAATAGTAATGCGACCTTCCACACTGTGAGGGTCACTTTATTGGATTGACGATTTACTGCAAATAGTCGACTTTTAACTCACGGAAAGCTGTAAGGCTTTTAGCAGTGGCAAATCATGGAGCTTAGCGGTCATTGTGGAGTTAACATCTTCGGCTTTGGAAGGCTATTTTGTGTCTTACTATTTTTGGTTTCGCTTAGCAGGGGAAATGTACTCATTTCACCAGGTGAGGGAATGATCTCATTGAACTTTTCTGTTGTTGATGTAAAACCCCTTAATCGTGCTTGAAATAACTTAGGATGCGTCGGGCAAATACAAAACGTGATCAAGATAACCACTGGGACTTTTAACAAATTCTTTTCTGAAAGAGGAAAAACAAAATCACTAACCGTCTACATGTTTACGAGGTGGAAAATAATGTCTAGATCTGCCAACGACATTCAACGCTTTAATACAAGGCTATCAAAACTTATGTCTGGAATTCTCAATCCGATTTCCCACTTTCTCGGTTCACAATAAGAGATCTTTCCTTCGCCTTGAGTCATCCGCGAAGTCTGAATCAATTTTCTGGCCGCGGGCCATAAGCTACATTACGTCAGTCTCTTACGAGGAAAAAGATGTTCAAACACGTCGACGTGACTGTTTCAAATGTTTATTCCGAGTGTTTCCTGTTTATGATATCAATTTCGATTTTCTCTTCACCTTTTTAAGACAAATTCGAGAGTGCGGGTCACGGGAATTACACCAAAAAACTTAATTCAACAACAAATATATTGAAAATAGAAATAAGAATATAATTGCAGATCTCTGATGTAATTTCAGCCTGACCTTTAAAGAGCTTGACTTGTTTGTAATTTCTTCAGTCATGTTCTTCTGATGTTTCAGCCTGTAAAATGATTCAAACGAAATCTCGAGTTGGAAATTTTCATTCTGTGGTCAGACCGTGTAAATGAAGGCAACTGAGCGGTACTATCATGACAACCCATTCATTACGATGTACAAGGTGGTTGAAAATTTTCAGTGTGTGGTTGAAACCCTAGTATTTTTGTGCGACCATTCAAATGGAAGCTAATGAGTAGTATTTTCATGGTATTGTTATTATGCTTTACAAGTTGCTTCTAACTTCTCAATCTGTGAATGAGACTAAAGTGCGTGACCATTCGAATAAAAGCTATGGAGCAGTACAGTCTCCTGTGGTACTCTATTCATTTTTTTCGTGGTTGCTAAGTAGCAATTTTGTATAAATTTGACAGATGTGCTCTTGGGTACTCGGCTGAGGAGATAGAAGTAGCTCAATATAGCTGGCAATTGACCTACAATCTCATCTTGTCTATCGTCGTCTGTCTGTAACTCCGCCGACAATCCCATGACAATATGATACACATGATGAGCAAAGGTTTACGTAATCTGATTTTGCCTTTTGTCCTTTCTTTCCCAGTCGCTACTCCCCCTCCATTTGGCGGACCAGCGAGTCAAGGTGAGTTTCAGGCACAAGTTATCTACCAGCTTTTGGACGCTTTTGAATAATAGATCGTTTTCACCAAAATACTACAGTCATTTAGCCCGAAATGTCACTCATCTCCCCTCAGTCTAATCCCCGCCTGAGGGCGTGAGATGGCCTGACATTTTAGGCTACTTGCACAAAAAAAATTCTACAGACACAACGATGTTAGAGTACATAGGTTTGGATATGCAGGCCAAATCTTAACTTTGTGGTGTTCATTGCAAGAAGAAACAACTGGCAAAAGAGCGTACAGAAAATTGCAGAGCTAGTGGTACACCAATGCAGTATACAGTATACAGTGTATAGTAGTTTTAATACAACATCATAACAGACGCGTGAGAATATTTGCAACCGCGAAAAAAAGACCTGAACATAATTTGGTGCACCGCGGCTACTTCACTTGGCCCCCTATGAGAAATTTCTTTATGCTCGCTACGCAATGTCTCTTTAAAGACAATATGTGGGAATTGCCAACTATGTCAAACAGACGAGATGAGAAAAAGACCAAAAAGAAAACCGTCAACATTTTCTTACTGCCTTGATGTACTACCAAATGCTCAGGAATGACATGATAAAAGAAATAAATGAGGCAGTTAGGAAAATCAATATTATGAGATAGGACTGACAGTTTAGATCAGCTGAGAATAAATAGCTAGATAATATAGCGATCATGTCTTTGATTTGTTTTCAGATGATTTGAAAAGGATCACTCCAGACAGCGATGAGACACAAATTAATCAAGGTATGAAGCTCATCCTCTGAGTGACCGGCTCATCACATTTCAAACCTTTTTCTTCGTCCGCTGCATGAAATAAAACAAACGCGCGCTTTCAAGTCATGTACATTTGCTGACCTTACAAGATCTGCTACACGACCCCCCTTACCTGATCGTACGCCCACCAATACCTCGACAAACTGCCACTATCGTGCAATGGCGAATTGTTCGGAAGTCCGCAGTTTTCAGTGGGGTTGTTGCTACGTAACACGACGTGCCCTGGCTTCGTGCCCTGGCTGACGTGACAACTTCCTTGGCGCTCAAACAGATAGCCTAAATGTCA